>NC_088412.1:16676661-16976661 GCF_034236695.1 Oncorhynchus nerka | reverse complement strand
TTCTTATTAAGGCCCACTTTGATATGTAAATATCTTTACTGTGGTCACAATAACAGCACCTCTTCAACCTCAGGAGGCTGAAGAAATTTGGCTTGGCACCCTCACAAACTTTTACAGGTGCACAATTGAAAGCATCCTGTCATGCTGTATCACCGCCTGGCACAGCAACAGCACCGCCCGCAACCGCAGGGCTCTCCAGAGGGTTGTGCGGTCTGCCCAACACATCACCGGGGGCAAGCTACCTGTCCTCTAGGATACCTACAGCACCCGATGTCACAGGAAGGCCAAAAAGATCATCAGACTGTTAAATAGCCATAACTATATACATAGACCTGAAATCACTGGCCACTTTAATAATGGAACACTAGTCACTTTAATAATGCTCACATATTTTGCATTTACTCATCTCACATGTATATACTATATTCTATCCTATTCAACTGTAGCTTAGTCTATGCCGCTATGACTTTGCTCGTCCAAATATTTATATATTCTAATTCCATTTCTTTACTTTAGATTGTGTGTATTGTTAGATATTACTTGTTAGATATTACTGCACTGTTGGAGCTAGGAACACAAGCATTTTGCTACACCCGCAATAACATCTAAACACGTGAATGTGACAAATACAGTTTTATTTGATTTTATTTGATTAATGAAGGCCAACTCAATATGTCTTTGTTAGGGAAATGTAGGCATACATTTACATGACAATCCAAGCCCGGCAGACTTCACAGAGATTGACAAGTGAAATGACACCTTTCTCTGAGAAGAACAGTGTATGGAATCTTGAGCAGTGCAGCTCAGTGACCCTCACTCACATGTCCATTCACCAACCCCACTTAAGCCCAAGATGTGTTTACTTTTCCCCGCAAAAAGATGTGGTGATTTCTCTCCTGTCCTTTTCCCTTTTGATGTGGGATAGGATGACATATTGATCCATGTGGGCGATGCCGCTGATTGGCTGCTGTCAGCTGGTGGTGGGGTTGTGGGTTGGGGTCAGGGAAAGAGCCGGTGGTGAGCAGATGAAGCATGCCCAGGCTCCTCTGATCCCTCACCGGCCCTTCATAGTGTGTGGAACGCCCCCCGGCCCTTCATCGTGGTGTGGAACGCCCCCACGGAGTCCTGCCGCCTTCATTTCAAGGTGGACCTGGACCTCAGTGTCATCGACATCGTGGCAAACCTCAACGAGACCCAATGTCACCATCTTCTACCACAGCCACCTGGGCTATTACCCTTACTAAGCCAGCTCTGGGGACAATGGGGGCCTGCCCCAGAACCAGAGCCTGTCCAAGCACCTGAGCAAGACCAGGGCTGACAGCGACAAGCTCATCCTCCACAAGGAGGCCTGGGTGTCATTGACTGGGAGAACTGGAGGCCCAGTGGGTGCGCAACTGGGGCTCCAAGGAGCAAATCCGAAAGCTCCATCTAGGCTGGCCTGAGATTAAGGTGGAGAAGGAGGTCAAGGAGGCTGGACAGGCCTTCATTCCATTCCTTTACTTAGATTTGTGTGTATTAGCTAGTTGTAGTGCAATTGTTAGATTTCTTGTTAGATATTGCTGCACTGTCGGAACTAGAAGCACAAGCATTTCACTACACTTGCAATAACATCTGCTAACCATGTGTATGTGACCAATAAAATTTGATTTGGTTTGATTTTATTTGATGAACAATACTCTACTGTTAGACGAAAGCTGACGACCTGACGGCCTCTGGGGCTTCAAACTGTTCCCTGACCTCAAAAACTAAGGCGTCAATACACACTTGCATCGCTGCAAGAGTGAATGTCTAATGTGGAGCACATCCATAATGACCACCTGGTGTGGCTTTGAAGTGAGAGCACAGCCCTCTACCCTTCTGTGTCCCTACTACGAACTCAAGTCCACGGCCAACACCATCAAGTTCGTTCACTACCCAGTCAGAGGCCATGAGGATTGCGTCCATCACACACGCTGACTTCACTCTGCCCGTGTTTGTCTACTACAGACTCTTCTATGCTTACACCTTCACGGTCCTCTCAGAGGTGAGAAGGATTACTAAACACTGGTGATGTTGGGAAACTGATATCTTCCGTTGCTGTTGGTTCAAGAGCAAAAATAGTGGTTAGGACAAGGATAAATATTCCAACACATTTTCTTAAGTCAGCTATTTTTCTCATTTGTGGCAAGTGTTTTATTGCCTGTCAGTCATTGTGATAAACTACCTAACCTCTGCATTTCTCTGTCAAGAAACTTGTCTCGTCTCCCCCCATGTTTTGCACAGTCTCAGCTACGAGACCTCAGATGACCTTTAATTGATTTACAACACCTGGGTGTTGTCCAGGGAAAAAACCTAGTCCCTAACCCCTAAGTACTTAAGTAAATCTGAAAGTACTGGATAGTTACTTATAAGCAATATAACATTTCACCTTGCCCTCTGGTTGCCTGGGTGGGATATTGCTTACCTATCTAAACCTTTAAGGTGTTTAAAAGTGCCTATTGAGAGTAGCTGCTAGGGGCTGGTTCTAGACTGGGCCATGATGTCTAATCTGACATTCAGGGGTCAAGAGGTAAAACATAACAATGAAATATCAACGAATACTGGACACTGGAGCAGGAGCAAGCATTGACCTCAACATACTCTGACTTGAGGGGAAGACTGGGTTTGGAGTGTTTTATTTATTTTATATTTTTTTTAGAGGGAGGATCAGCTTAATATTGCGGAAAGAATGTTGCTTCCAATGTAATTGTCTGCATCATTTCCAATCCCCCATATTTTTGGGGTAAATATATATATCCATACACGCATGCATACAGCGCAGCTACTCGCCCACTCCTCCCCAGCTTCTCCTTTACCCAAATCCAGATAGCAGATGTTCTGAAAGAGCTGCAAAACCTGGACCAATACAAATCAGCTGGGCTTGACAATCTGGACCCTCTATTTCTGAAACTGTCCGCCACCATTGTCGCAACCCCTATTACCAGCCTGTTCAACCTCTCCTTCGTATCATCTGAGATCCCCAAGGATTGGAAAGCTGCCGCAGTCATCCCCCTCTTCAAAGGGGGAGACACCCTGGACCCAAACTGTTACAGACCTATATCCATCCTGCCCTGCCTTTCTAAGATCTCTACGAAAGCCAAGTCAACAAACAGATCACTGACCATCTCAAATCCCACCGTACCTTCCCCGCTGTGCAATCCGGTTTCCGAGCAGGTCACGGGTGCACCTCAGCCACGCTCAAGGTACTAAACGATATCATAACCGCCATCGATAAAATACAGTACTGTGCAGCCGTCTTCATCGACCTGGCCAAGGCTTTCGACTCTGTCAATCACCATATTCTTATCGGCAGACCCAGTAGCCTCTGTTTTTCTAATGACTGCCTTGCCTGGTTCACCAACTACTTTGCAGACAGAGTTCAGTGTGTCAAATCAGAGGGCATGTTGTCCGGTCCTCTGGCAGTCTCTATGGGGGTACCACAGGGTTCAATTCTCGGGCCGACTCTTTTCTCTGTATATATCAATGATGTTGCTCTTGCTGTGGGCGATTCCCTGATCCACCTCTACGCAGACGACACCATTCTGTATACTTCTGGCCCTTCCTTGGACACTGTGCTATCTAACCTCCAAACAAGCTTCAATGCCATACAACACTCCTATAACACTCTATTTCGCAACAAAGCCTCCTTCACTCACGCCGCAAAACTTACCCTAGTAAAACTGACTATCCTACCGATCCTCGACTTCGGCGATGTCATCTACAAAATAGCTTCCAATACTCTACTCAGAAAACTGGATGCAGTTTATCACAGTGCCATCTGTTTTGTTACTAAAGCACCTTATACCACCCACCACTGCGACCTGTATGGTCTAGAAGGCTGGCCCTCGCTACATGTTCGTCGCCAGACCCACTGGCTCCAGGTCATCTACAAGTCTATGCTAGGTAAAGCTCCGCTTTATCTCAGTTCACTGGTCACGATGGCAACACCCACCCGTAGCACGCGCTCCAGCAGGTGTATCTCACTGATCATCCCTAAAGCCAACACCTCATTTGGCCGCCTTTCCTTCCAGTTCTCTGCTGCCTGCGACTGGAACGAATTGCAAAAATCTCTGAAGTTGGAGACGTTTATCTCCCTCACCAACTTTAAACATCTGCTATCTGAGCAGCTAACCGATTGCTGCAGCTGTACATAGTCCATCGGTATATAGCCCACCCAATTTTCCTACCTCATCGCCATACTGTTTTTATTTTATTTACTTTTCTGCTCTTTTGCACACCAGTATCTCTACCTGCACATGTTCATCTGATCAGTTATCACTCCAGTGTTAATCTACTAAATTGTAATTATTCACTCCTATGGCCTATTTATTGCCTACCTCCTCATGCCTTTTGCACACAATGTATATAGATTTTTTTTTCTACGATGTTATTGACTTGTTTATTGTTTACTCCATGTGTAACTCTGTGTTATTGTCTGTTCACACTGCTATGCTTTATCTTGGCCAGGTCGCAGTTGCAAATGAGAACTTGTTCTCAACTAGCCTACCTGGTTAAATAAAGTATATTAAAATATATTAAACAATACATATATACATGTATACATACACATACCTATATAGACATACATACTTTTTTAAAGAATATACCTTTATTATTATTCCCCGCAAACCCTACCGCCGATCCCCCAATTGGAGTAAACTAATAAACACTTCTGCTTCTACCTTCAATTTATACATCTTATACACATTTTACAGACACAGTCTACTTTACAATAGTTCTCTCTTGTTTGTTCTTAGTCCTTCCTCTATTTCTGATGTCCATTCAGTTCGATTTCTATTTGTAACTGTACTATTTCACAAAAGTTCTGAACCTATATACATTTTACAGATCCCGTATGTTTTACATTGTTTATCTTGTTATTAGTCCCACCCTTCAGCTCCATTCAACCCCTCATATCTATCTCTCAACACCATCCAGTCCCACCCTTCAGCTCCATTCAACCCCTCATATCTATCTCCCAACATCATCCATTTCGGATTTCTATTCTATTCTATGTGTTTGGAGTGTTACATCTTCTCTTATATCTCTCCTAGAGTGACCTGGTCCACACTATTGGAGAGAGTGCAGCTCTCGTTGGGAATGGTATTTGGGGCTCCTCCGAAGATGCTCGAACTCAAAATGTTCCATAGAGTAGGGTTTCTTAATCCCGAATCCCTTGGATCCACAGCGGGGCACAGTTTTGTTACTTTCTGTCAACACGTGATTTCAACTAATCATCAAACCCAGATGTGAAAGTGCTGGTTAATAAAAAAGTGTGCCTCTTTCTGTACTCCAGGGAGAAACCATGAAATGGAGAGTCATGAAACATGTGACCCATGCTTCAACGTTAAAGTATAGAAAATATCATTACAATTGCATAATAATGTCTTGTTGCCTGCAGTAAGCAAGAGCAGCCTGTGTCTACAGGGTTCCATGACAGAACATCAAGCACTTTCAACGTGGGATTCCCTTCCCAGCCAGTTCTCAGTGTCTCTTAAAATAGTATGTTTCAGCACAGTCATTGTGGTTTATGAGATTAGGAGCCTTGGAAATTGCCTGATTTATATCAGACAGACAGTGCTGTGGTGTTCTTTTCGAAAAGGATTTTGTGGGTCCTTTTGCATTCTGTTTACAAGAGGCGCATCAGTAATACATGAAGTGTGGATGTGGATTCATTTGCATTATATACAGATGTTGAATCTTAATTTGACCAGTATTGTGGCAGAAAAATTATCCTGCAGCAACAGGATTTGAACATTTAGTCGTTGGTTAAGCTATTAGCTAGCCAAAATTAGGCTACATAAAAAGTGCAATACTGTTATTAGAACCGTATGTTAGTGCAAGTTATCAGTGAATTTATGTAAATCATGAAGCTCATCTGCAAATTTTCAGAAACTAAAGAGTGATCAAATTAAGATCCCACACCTGTACAGGGTGAAGGACTCAAGGGAGGAATTTTTAAACTATTTCTTATTCAAATGATGATATGTTTTTACCGAACTCATTCTGTGTATCAGATGGGACATTTCATAATTAAGCCTGGATTCCCTCTATTACCATTTTAAGAGGCAATGAATTAGAGAAGAAAAGAGAAGCGCATCAAAGGATAGTTAGTACAGATGTAGGATCTTAATTTGATTACTTTTTTGTTGCTGAGAATTTTCCTACCCAGAGGAATTCCAAACTTGTAGTGTATTCAAGGTTTAAAAAGGCTTCTAAAGTTTATAATGTCTACTTTAAATGTCAGACTTGATTTGCCCGAACTAAAAATATATCAACCCCTACAAAAATGTAAATGAATTATAATCTACATAACATTCGACATTTCTTGTAGATGCAGGATTATTTTTCTGCTGTAGCAAACTGGATCAAATTAAGATCCTAGATCTGTACATGAAGTAATGAACATACTGTGGGTGACGGAAGGAAGGTTCATTCAACATAACTACTATTTCCATTTAACTGCAGACCTATTTTTAGCTATACTTACAGTGACACCTATACTTATGCTGTGAAACATTATGTGTTTGTGTATCTGCCTGTCTACGTGTACCTCCAGAAAACTGCCTGGCTGTGAAGAAGTACCTTGACTGCCCTTTAGGCTACAATGACATCAAAGTCACATCAGCAGCCAAGCTGTGCAGCCAAGACCTGTACAAGAAGAATGGCAAGTGTGTGAGGAAGAGCTTCGACTCGGGGGCCTACCTCCGACCCCGCTTCTTCTACATTAGAAGAAACCCGGGCCCGCAGCTTCCACGTGAGTGGCCATCTTAACAACCACAACATCCTGGCCATGAAGCACAAGTTCACCTGCCAGTGCAACCAGGGCTGGACGGGGGTCTACTGTGAGATGCCCCAGATGCCACCATTGCTAGGGGACATACTGGTCACCCTGGACCAGGGACTGTTGTCTGCTAGGGGACATACTGGTCATCCTGTCACTTCACTTTGCCGCAAATCAAATCAAATCAAATCAAAAGTAAAACAAGCAATAATAAAGCGAGTAAAGATAACTTGGCTATATACACAGGGTACCAGTACCGAGTTGATGTGCAGGGGTATGAGGTAATTGAGGTACAATCTTAGAAAAAAATATGCTATCTAGATCCTAAAAGGGTTCTTCGGTTGTTCCCATAGCATAACCCCTTGAATATCCATTTTTGGTTCCAGGTGGAAACCCTTTTCAGTTTCATATAGAACCCTTTTCCAAAAGGGTTCTACCTGGAACCAAAAAGGGTTCTTCCTGGAACCAAAAAAGTTTATCCTATGGGGACAGCCAATAAACCTTTTGGAACCCTTTATTCTAAGAGTGTAGATACTGTATGTGCATATAACTAGGAATAAAGTGATATATAATAAACAGTAGCAGCAGCTTATGTGTAAATTCAGATTCAGCTATTTGGTTAAATATTAAACTAAATATTTAGCAGTCCTATGGCTTGGGGGTAGAAGCTGTTCATGGTCCAGTTGGTTCAAGAGTTGGTGCATTGGTACCACTTGCCATGCGGTAGCAGAGAGAAAAGTCTATGACTTGGGTGTCTGGACGCCTTCCTCTGACACTGCCTGTTATAGAGGTCCTGGATGGCAGGAAGCTTGGCCCATGTGATGTACTGGGCCATTTGCACTACCCCCTGTAGTGCCTTGCGGTCGGAGGCAGAGCAGTTGCCATACCAGGCAGTGATGCAAACTGTCAGGATGCTCTCAATGGTGTAGCTTTAGAACCTTTTGAGGATCTGAGGACCCATGCCAAATCTTTTCAGTCTCCTGAGGGAGAATAGGTTTTGTCAAGCCCTCTTCACGACTGTCTTGGTGTGCTTGGACCATGTTAGTTTGTTGGTGATGTAGACACCAAGGAACTTGACGCTCTCAACCTGCTCCACTGCAGCCCCGACGATGATAATGGGGGCATGCTTGGTCCTCCTTTTCCTGTTGTCCACAATTATCTCCTTTGTCTTGATCAAGTTGAGGGAGAGGTTGTTGTCCTGGCACCACACGGCCAGGTCTCTGACCTCATTCCTATAGGACACCCTAGTCATAGACTGTTCTCTCTGCTACAGAACGGCAAGCGGTATCAGAGCGCCAAGTATATGTCCAAGAGGCTTCTAAACAGCTTCTACCCCCAAGCGATAAGACTGCTGAACATCTAGTCAAATGGCTACCCAGACTTTTTACATTGTCCCCCCCTCCTCTTTACACCACTTCTGCTCTCTGTTGTCATCTATGCATAGTCACTTTAATAACTCTACCTACATGTACATACTACCTCAACTAATCGGTGCTCCTGCACATGTACTCTGTATCGGTATGCCCCTGTATATAGTCTCGCTATTGTTATGTTACTGCTGCTCTTTAATAAAAAAAAACTGCATTGTTCATTAGGGGCTCGTAAGTAAGCATTTCACTTTAAGGTCTAAACCTGTGGTATTCGGCACATGTGACTAATACAATTTGATTTGATTTCATAAATGTTTTAGTTCAGATAAATGGAGATGTTTAAATTAGACATCAAACTCGTGACAACGTCATTTTTAGGATGACAGTAAAGAAGTGGAGATGACCCTTTGAGAAGATAGGTTCCTCCTTGTTAATCAACTTAACCGGTGCCTAACCGGTGACAAACCCTCTTTTTTCCTCATCAATCTACGCACAATACACCATAATGACAAAGCCAAAACAGGTTTTCAGAATTTTTGCAAATGTATTGAAAATAAAAAACTGAAATAGCTTATTTACATAAGTATTCAGACCCTTTGCTATGAGATTTATAATTGAGCTCAGGTGCATCCTGTTTCCATTGATCATCCTTGAGATGTTTCTACAACTTGATTGGAGTCCTGTGGTAAATTCAATTGATTGGACATGATTTGGAAAGGCACACACTTGTCTATATAAGGTCCCACAGTTGACAGGGCATGTCAGACCAAAAACCTGCTCTAGAGCACTCAGGACCTCAGACAGGGGCGAAGGTTCACCTTCCAACAAGACAACGACACTAAGCACACAGCCAAGACACATCTCTGGAGAGACCTGAAAATAGCTGTGCAGTGACACTCCCCATCCAACCTGACAGAGCTTGAGAGGATATGCAGAGAAGAATGGGAGAAACTCCCCAAATACAGGTGTGCCAAGCTTTTAGCGTCATACCCAAGAAGACTTGAGGATGTAATCGCTGCCAAAGGCGCTTGTTTCAACAAAGTACTGAGTAAAGGGTCTGAATACTCATGTAAATGTGATATTTCTGTTTTTTATTTTTAATACGTTTGCACACAACAACAAAAAAGTTTTTGCTTTGTCTGTAGATTGATGAGGGAAAAAAACAATTGAATCAATTTTAGAATAAGGCTGTAACGTAACAAAATGTGGAAAAAGTCACGGGTCTGAATACTTTCCGAATGCACTGTAACTCAAGTGAATCACACAGGCTTTGAACAAAATGCAGGGAAAAGTCTAAACAGGATTCTTGGGACATCCCAACTCTGATGTCAGCCCATTGAAGTTACATATTTTTACAGAAATGTTAATGTACTCAATTTTCTCATGATTGGCTCATGATATGACTCCAACAGGGCCACCAGGAGGGATCATTCTATGGAATTGGAGCACCCAGCCAGTTGAATATATTAAAATAGTGGAAACCCTCAATGCCTTTGCTAAAATGGCCTTTTGGCCACTAGTGGCCTCTATTATTCTGTATGATTTGAACAAAAACAAGGAGGTTGAACCCAGAGCCTCCGTGGGCTGGCCTGGGCAAGGAGTGTCTTTGCGTTAAATCCCGCCTACTCATATGACCCTGCTGCCCCAGAGCTAGAGACGAAGTGAAAGTCACAGGTTAACATTACAGCCGCCAGAATCAAACACAGTGCAGACTAAGCCAATAATCTAACCAACTTGTTTGCAGATAAACCGTCCTTGTAGCAGGGACAACAGAAACAAGCATCATTTTCTGTTCTTGAATCTGAATCAACTCGACCGCAAAATAGAAAAATAAGTGAGAAAAAGACTGCTCATGGCCAATACAGAAACCGGATAAACATTGGAATTAATTTTGAATGGTGGAAGAGTGATGCCAAAATGGCCACCGTTCTACTGGACTGGTAGGTAGGTGTAGGGTTGTGTTTTGGGCCTGCTAGGTGCGTTAGCTGCTGACCTTAGTGTGTTCAATGTTCAAGCTAACTCACATCTGTAATCAGACCGTTTTGCGCCGGGGCTCAGAGGAACATTTTCTATTTGACAGCTAATTTCCTGCAATTCTACACATTTTGCAATAGGGTGTTGAGAAATATTAGCAGTTTTTAATATGATATCTGAGTGAAACTGACTAACAAAATCAATTGGGGCCCACCGGCCGGTAATTCAACCATTATAACAAGTTTAGCTGGCAACTAATTTAGCAATCTTAAACATATTAGCTGACATGGGCTAATTCAAATAAAATCAAATGTTATTTGTCATATACATACACATAATTAGCTAATGTTTTTGCGGTTGCAGCGACTGACATAACAAGAGAAAAACGGCTCATGCACAACCACATTTCAAAATTGCACTTTGTGTATTCTACTATTCTAATTCTATCCCAACTGAGTAAATAAAACGTGGGAAGGTGATCCGTGGGCCTTCAAAAAGGGTGACGTCAGTTGCCCAATCCCTGATGTAGCTACACTGCACAAACCCCACAAGATGCCCAATCCCTGATGTAGCTACACTGCACAAACCCCACAAGATGCCCAATCCCTGATGTAGCTACACTGCACAAACCCCACAAGTTGCCCAATCCCTGATGTAGCTACACTGCACAAACCCCACAAGATGCCCAATCCCTGATGTAGCTACACTGCACAAACCCCACAAGATGCCCAATCCCTGATGTAGCTACACTGCACAAACCCCACAAGATGCCCAATCCCTGATGTAGCTACACTGCACAAACCCCACAAGATGCCCAATGCCTTTAATTCAACTAGCTAATGTTAAATAGCTAGTTGAAGCTTGATATGCATATTGTTGACATTAGTGTGTTTGGTTTGTAGATGATAATGTTAGCTGACTAAGTGTTTGACTGCATCCCAGAAAATGCATCTAGCTATAGAATTCGGTACAGTAACATAACAAAAACATGTATTACTCAGGGAGATACTGGTGGAGACAGTCTGATTTCAAGGGAACCTGAAATCACAAGTTGTGATTGAGACCCCAATATCGAGAGAGATAAGATATTTTTTTGTAACGCTTTGTGATTCAACAATGACTTTGTTGGTAATCGACCAAAATAGTTAGCTACTTTTTACCAATTCAGCACATTGGCTGCCTATATATAGCATTGATTTCTATCAGTACGACTGAATTAATATCCAGTTAAATCTGTCAAGTAGACAATGGCTCATCTGCATGACATATTGGTGGACTATGGGCCATCAAGTAATAGGATGGCTACATTAGCATGACACATGTTAAACTGATTACAACACACACCACATCCTATGTAAAGTACCAGTCAAAAGTTTGGACACACCTACTCATTCAAGGGTATTTCTTTATTTTTACTATGTTCTACATTGTAGAATAATAGTGAAGCCACAAAACTATGAAATAACACATATGGAATCATGTACTAACCAAAAAAGTGCTAAAAAATAAAAAATATATTTGAGATTTTAGATTCTTCAAAGTAGCCACCATTTGACAGCTTTGCACACTCTTGGCATACTCTCAACCAACTTCATGAAGAATGCTTTTCCAACAGCCTTGAAGGAGTTCCCACATATGCTCAGTGGCAACCCGTCGTTCAGGGCAGTGCCCCACCTGATTTGCATGCTATTTTGGCATTAATACGTGTCACATATCAAATTTCAAACAATGTTTAAAAATATATATATATATATATCATTGAGTTAATAAAGCCGCATACAAACATGGTCTCTTTTTTGTTTTCTTGAGTAAGAGAGCTCCAAAATACAAGTTTTTCAGCCTAGCTCAGTGCATTCTGTGGTAGTGGGGCAAGCCAGCAGAAAACACGGATTGTTGTGCTGTGATTGGCTCAGTGTTCTGTCACTCATGGGGACACTACGTCACCGCCAAGTCTAAGGGTAGAGCTCGAAAAATTCAAGCCCCTTGGGAGCTGCCATTGAGTTACATTAGAAGTGCCCATCCAAGAAGGCTCAAGGTCATAGGCCACAGATACAAATATGTCAAATCATGTTATATCTACAGTAGCTTTGAATGGACTGATCAATATCATCAACATCATACTTTCAAAATATTAACTAGCAGTCATCATCATGAAAAAAGTCAACAATCGACTGGCAAATCCTTTTTAATCATTGTCATATGAAGAAATGTATCAGTTCTCATTGGCCATTGAACAAGGAATCATTGGCTAACTGCAACAATTGCAAAACAATCATTCGCCTGCTATTCAGTGGAGTGGCTGTGTGGTCCCAAGTCTAAGATTAATGGTCTCTTTTCCTATTGGCCATGTTGTCAATGAAGCATGATTTGTGCTGCGCTCAAAACAACTGCTAACTCGGAACTGTAAAATTTGACTTTAGTGTGTTCAAGACAACTGGAAACTCAGGAAAAATGAGCTACGACTGGGAAAATACGTTTTGAACTTTCATCCAACTCGGAATTGTAAATCAGGAACTCAGGCCTCTTTCTAGAGCTACAACCTGAAGATCACTGACGTCATCATGATTCAACTTTTTTTTCTTTTCTCGAGTTCTCAGTTGTCTTGAAAGCACCATGAATCCAGAAAATGCCAGACTTTGATGACAAAGTTTGATGACAAAATTTGCCCACAAAGGACTGCCACTCCACCTTCCTGTTCAACTGAACGCAGCACAACAAGGTGAGTCCTAAAAATGGTCTATTTTCACCTCTTAATTTCACCTACTGTTCTGACTTGGTGGTGCACATGTGGTCTATAACCTGTTTTTGAGAAATGTAATCATCTAATATTGTAAGAGCTTTCATTGTCTGCTCATATGCCCCCTTTATTTATGCTACGGTTCTGACTTTGTGTACAGGGAGAACACTGTAAGAACGGCCCATGTTCTGAAATCTGTCGCTGTACATTTCAAAAGTGCTGAATAAATAGTTAAATCAAATAAAATCACATTGTATTTGTCACATGCGCCGAGTACAACAGGTTACACACCTTACAGTAAAATGCTTACTTACAAGCCCTCCTCAAAAATGCAGTAAAAAAAGAAAAGAAATAAGAATAAGAAATAAAAGTAAAAAATAATTAAAGCAGTAAAATAACAATAGCGAGGCTACAGGGGTACCGGTACAGAGTCAATGTGCGGGGGCACCGGTTAGTCAAGGTAATTGAGGTAATATGCAGAGGTGGGACCAAGTCATTGTTTTACAAGTCACAAGTAAGTCTCAAGTCTTAGCACTCAAGTCCCAAGTCAAGTCCCAAGTAAAGACCAACAAGTCTCAAGTCAAGTCTCAAGTCTCAAGTCAAGTCTCAAGTCCTAAACTTTGAGTTTCGAGTCCTAAACAATTCATAATGTGCTCTTCACCAAATGTAATACCATTTCATATTTTTAACAAGAGTAATAGTTAGTATATTACAATTACGCAAATCAATAAATATATTTATTACTTTCCAAATAAACTTTATATTTCCATGGAAATACATGGGTAGCCATAAGAAAGATTCCCCCCCCCCAATAGTGATCGACTATCAAGGATAACTATGGGGCACAATCGGGCGATGTAGGCTTGTACACAATTGCCCAACCTTACACACACACACACACACACACACACACACACACACACACACACACACACACACACACACACACACACACACACACACACACACACATTAACATGTGTCAATGGTTTTAGGAACAGCAGTAACATCAGGCAGGATTTAGGCTACCAACTGCCTAGCCAGTTGTAGCTCAGTCTTGGGTGCAATGATCACGTTGCCGCACTGACTGACTGTGTGGAGGCTCATTGATTTAACGTTATGTTAGCCAACATGCTACACTAGCAAAGTTATGAATGATATAGCTGCCGGCTATATTAGCCACAACTTACCGTTCTTTGTGCAGCTTCAAATGTAGTACAAAGTTGGAAGTTGTCTGTCAATTTCTTCCCGCATGTTTTGCAAGTTGCAATCTGTTTTTTGTTGATACAGCGTAGTCTTTATATCCGAAAATAATCATTTGGGGTATCATCTTTCCAAGGGCTCCATCTGAATTCACTCGCCGACGTTCCTCTGTACTGCCACGCACAACTTTTTCTCAGCTGGCACAATTGGCTGCTGTCCGATTCAAACTGTAATCGGTTAAATGAAGAGTTGATGCGCTGCACACTTTTTTAATAGCATAATTTTTAATATTTGGGCTTGGGGAGAGTATCAAGTCAATTCGAGTCAAAAGGCTCAAGTCCAAGTTAAGTCACGAGTCATTGGTCAAAGTCGAGTTGCAAGTCATCATATTTCCAAGTCATGTGACTCGAGTCCACACCTCTGGTAATATGTACATGTAGGTAGAGTTATTAAAGTGACTATGCATAGATAATAACAGAGAGTATCAGCAGTTTATTTTGACTACGTCTGTCCTAGCTCGCTCATTAAGGTCATAATCAAAATTATGGATTGCCTCTTATCTGCTTGTCGTCCCCTTATGCCATAGTTTGCACATCTCAATTGTCCGTAGAAACCACATTTGTTTAAGCACGTCAGCCATATCAGCTATGTTTTTTTAAAGGCAGTAAATGAGCCTGAAGAATCTGTTTCACTGCCAGACAAGGCTCTGCTGATAGCCAGGTGTAGCAGTGGTAAGGTGTTGGGACTCTGCTGTTGAGACAGCTTTATGTAGGCCCTTTTTTTTTTTCATTTTACTTATTTTACTAGGCAAGTCAGTTAAGAACAAATTCTTATTTTTAGGAACAGTGGGTTAACTGCCTGTTCAGGGGCAGAACGACTGATTTGTACCTTGTCAGCTCGGGGATTCGAACTTGCAACCTTTCGGTTACTAGTCCAACGCTCTAACCACTAGGCTACCCTGCCGCCCCGGCAGTTTGTGGGCACCGTTTGTCACCATTATAGTGCAATTAATGTATTGTTTAGTGTTGTGTGGTGTGGTGTGGTGTGGTGGCTTTGCTGGCATGAATTCCACTTTTTTTTGTTGCCCCACCAAAATTTACATGCTAAAATCTCCACTGCATATGTGGAGCGCTTGTTGGCTGCTTTTCCTTCACTCTGCGCTCCAACTCATCCCAAACCATCTCAATTGGGTTGAGGTCAGATGATGTGGAGGCCAGGTCATCTGATGCAGCACTCCATCACTCTCCATGGTCAAATAGCCCTTAAACAACCTGGAAGTGTGTTTTGGGTCATTGTCCTGGTTAAAAACAAATGATAGTCCCACTAAGCGCAAACCAGATGGGATGGCGTATCGCTGCAGAATGCTGTGGTAGCCATGCAGGTTAAGTGTGTCTTGAATTCTAAATAAATCACACACAGTGTCACCAGCAAAGCACCCTCACACCATCACACCTCCTCCTCCATGCTTCACGGTGGGAACCACACATGTGGAGATCATTCGTTCACCTACTCTGCGTCTCACAAGGACACGGCGATTGGATGCAAAAATCTCAAATTTGGACTCATCAGACCAAAGGACAGATTTCCACTGGTCTAATGTCCATTTCTTGGCCCAAGGAAATCTCTTATTATTATTGGTGTCCTTTTGTAGTGGTTTCTTTGCAGCCATTCGACCATGAAGGCCTGATTCACGCAGTCTCCTCTGAACAGTTGATGTTGAGATGTGTCTGCTACTTGAACTCTGTGAAGCATTTATTTGGGCTGCAATTAATTATTTATTTATTTGGGCTGGTAACTCAAAATAACTTATCCTCTGCAGCAGGTAACTCTGGGTCTTCCTTTCCTGTAACATTTTGTGGCCTACATGTGTGGGACGTGGCAACAGGGTCATAATTCAAAGTTGTTGTGTGTGGCAAGTACTGGTCTCATTTTCTGATTCGCTGCGGAACCAGGTAGGTGTTTTTCCTGGGAGCTGGTAGATAGTCTTTTACACAGGTGAAAGCGACGCCACTCAAACAAATGCCCCAAAACACAGGGGAACTAAACAGTCCCGAACAACACACTCAATCAGAGACAACGATAGACAGCTGCCTCTGATTGGGAACCATACCAGGCCAAACACATAGAAAAGAAAACATAGAAAACCACATAGAATGCCCACCCCAACTCACGCCCCGACCAAACCAAAATAGAGACATAAAAAAGGAACTAAGGTCAAGGCGTGACACAGAGCTGGTGTAACTGATTCAGGTTTGTATGTAACCTTACTCACACACGCTTTTTCAGTTCTGCCCACACATTTTCCATAGGGTTGAGGTCAGGGCTTTGTGATGGCCACTCCAATACATTGACTTTGTTGTCCTTAAGCCATTTTGCCACAACTTTTTTGCGACCAAGCTTTTGAGACCAAGCTTTAACTTCCTGACTAATATCTTGAGATGTTTCCATCTTCATGATGCCATCTATTTTGTGAAGTGCACCAGCACCAGACCTCCGTGCTTCACGGTTGGGATGGTGTTCTTTGGCTTGCAAGGATCCCCCTTTTTCCTCCAAACATAACAATGATTATTATGGCCAAACAGTTCTATTTTTGATTCATCAGACCAGAGGACATTTCTCCAAAAAGTACGATCTTTGTTCCCATGTGTAGTTGCAAATCGTAGTCTGGCTTTTTTATGGAGGTTTTGGAGCAGTGGCTTCTTCCTTGCTGAGCGGCCTTTCAGGTTGTGTCGATGTAGGACTTTTACTGTGGATATAGATACTTTTATACCTGTTTCCTCCAGCATCTTCACAAGGTCCTTTGCTGTTGTTCTGGGATTGATTTGCACTTTTCCCACTTTTTCATCTCTAGGAGACAGAATGCGTCTCCTTCCGGAGCGGTATGACGGCTGCGTATTCCCATGGTGTTTATACTTGCGTACTATTGTTTGTACAGATGATCGTGGTACCTTCAGGTGTTTGGAAATTGCTCCCAAAGATGAACCAGACTTGTTGAGGTATACATTTTTTTTCTGAGGTCTTGGCTGATTTCTTTAGATTTTCCAATAATGTCAAGCAAAGAGGCACTGAGTTTGAAGGTAGGCCTTGAAATACATCCACAGGTATACCTCCAATTGACTCAAATTATGCCAATTAGCCTATCAGAAGCTTGTCAAGACATGACATAATTTTCTGAAATATTCCAAGCTGTTTAAAGGCACAGTCAACTTAGTGTATGTAAACTTCTGACTTGTGACATATACTTGTGTCATGCACAAAGTAGGTGTCCTAACCAACTTGCCAAAACTATAGATTGTTAACAAGAAATGTGTGGCGTGGTTACATTTACATTTACATTTAAGTCATTTAGCAGACGCTCTTATCCAGAGCGACTTACAAATTGGTGCTTTCACCTTATGACATCCAGTGGAACAGCCACTTTACAATAGTGCATCTAGGTCTTTTAAGGGGGTGAGAAGGATTACTTTATCCTATCCTAGGTATTCCTTAAAGAGGTGGGGTTTCAGGTGTCTCCGGAAGGTGGTGATTGACTCCGCTGTCCTGGCGTCGTGAGGGAGTTTGTTCCACCATTGGGGGGCCAGAGCAGCGAACAGTTTTGACTGGGCTGAGCGGGAACTGTACTTCCTCAGTGGTAGGGAGGCGAGCAGGCCAGAGGTGGATGAACGCAGTGCCCTTGTTTGGGTGTAGGGCCTGATCAGAGCCTGGAGGTACTGAGGTGCCGTTCCCCTCACAGCTCCGTAGGCAAGCACCATGGTCTTGTAGCGGATGCGAGCTTCAACTGGAAGCCAGTGGAGAGCGCGGAGGAGCGGGGTGATGTGAGAGAACTTGGGAAGGTTGAACACCAGACGGGCTGCGGCGTTCTGGATGAGTTGTAGGGGTTTAATGGCACAGGCAGGGAGCCCAGCCAACAGCGAGTTGCAGTAATCCAGACGGGAGATGACAAGTGCCTGGATTAGGACCTGCGCCGCTTCCTGTGTGAGGCAGGGTCGTACTCTGCGGATGTTGTAGAGCATGAACCTACAGGAACGGGCCACCGCCTTGATGTTATTTGAGAACGACAGGGTGTTGTCCAGGATCACGCCAAGGTTCTTAGCGCTCTGGGACGAGGACACAATGGAGTTGTCAACCGTGATGGCGAGATCATGGAACGGGCAGTCCTTCCCCGGGAGGAAGAGCAGCTCCGTCTTGCCGAGGTTCAGCTTGAGGTGATGGTCCGTCATCCACACTGATATGTCTGCCAGACATGCAGAGATGCGATTCGCCACCTGGTCGTCAGAAGGGGGAAAGGAGTTTTAATGACTCCAACCTAAGTGTATGTAAACTTGTGACTTCAACTGTATATGTACAGATTGTCCTTAGTTACAAGCACATGTTAAGTATTAGTGGATTGCAGTGGAGGCTGCTGAGTTGAAAACGGCTCATTATTTTGTCTGGAATGGAGTGTAATGGCTGGAATGGAGTGAATGGAATGGTATCAAACACATGAATGTGTTTGATGCCATTCCATTTACTCCATTCCAGCCATTATTTTGACCCGTCATCCCCTCTGCAGCCTCTATTGGTGGATTGAGTGCATCACTTTGCTCAGCTTTACTTCCTGAAGTGTTTCCATTCCCCTTTAAGTCTCTGTTGATTTATAAGTCTTGAAACAATCATAAAACAGTACTGAACATTCTGAACACCCACTATCAAGAGCAACAGTTGTGCTTTTGACTGCAGACAGATCCAGTAACAGGAATGGGCTACAGCATCTGTAGACTATATGATTCCTCCTTGACTTTTGGTGGAGTGTGATGATCACGTCCAATACAAGCAGACAGACCCACAGGGGGGAAGACAGGAAAGAAACGCCCAACATCAAGGGCATGAGGACCATAACCCCATACACATTTGGGATACTTTAAAGGAATAATGTGTGTGTGTGTGTGTGTGTGTGCGTGTGTGTGTGTGTGTGTGTGTGTGTGTGCACGTGTGAGTTTGTTTTTACAGGAACATGTCATACAATGAGTTTGTGATTCATTTCCATAACTTTTGGGTATCTTTTGATCATCACCATCATCATCCTCACCACTATACTCATACCAAACTGGATTCGGAGGGATACAACTGAAGCCTAGCCACTGTAATAGTCTGCTTATAACAAACTAAGCATGAAGTGATCTCTCTAACAATTGTCTCCCTCCACCTCTCCTTTCCAAAACTACCATTCACCATTAACACTAGGTCTCGGCCAGCTGACTGGGTCAAATGTCATACACTGGTTTTTACTCAGATATTGTTTTAAACATAAAGGTGAAGTGGACTGTCCAGATCCAGGGCAATATTCAATCAAAACAGCTATCCGCGTTGCCTGCGCCACCGCCAGAACCTGAAACTTGTGATGCACCATGAGGAGAAATTACAAAAACATAAAGGGTAATATTTCAATTTAATTGAGCACTTGTGTCTGTCAAATAATTTTAGCAATATATTGGTTATTGTTCATGGTTTAAAATACAAAATGATTGTCCCATGTCCATAAGAAGAGTTTGTGAATGAGTTTGACATGTGTTTGTGTTCAGCACTGTTAAAGGATTATGGTTATTGGCAGCTTAGGGAACTAACTTAAGGTCATAATATTGCCAACATGGGTCCTGATATTTTCATTGATCAACAAAACACATAAACCCTGTTTTATTAAAGAGGAGGGTGTCTCAAGACTAAGCAAACTGGGTGACAATTTATTGTGTGTGTGTGTGTGTGTGTGCGCTTGCACAGCACTAGTTGAGGAAATTGACATTTCTGACATGGACTTTCTACTGTAAGCTGTCTGTTTATCTGTTGGTCTCTCATTTCTGTGGTCTGACTATCAGGCTCATCTGTTTGAGATAATTAGAGGAGAGAAGGAGACTGCAGAGGTAAACATCTTAGGCCCCTTCTTACACAAATACTTTACAAGGCCTAAACACCAACAACTTCAGATGCAACATGATGTCTCCATGCAGCTGATGTCGCTCCTGCTCCCTAAACCCCTGGAGCCAGAGAAAAGGCAATGAGTTTTTCTTCCTGTACGTCTGAAGACCCCTTTCCCAAAAAACACGTCATTAACTTAAGTCCAGACGTAAACAAAGCACGCAACTTGACTCTCAGTAAGGTAATAGATGAACTACTTAACATTAATTGATTGTAAAAGATACACTATTTAATTGTTGAGGATAAACAAAGTATTTAATCTGATCAAATAGTAGCAGTTCAGATGTTATGCTATAAGTCTCTGTTGTGCAAAAAATCATTTGAACTAAATTCTAAACATATAGAAAGAGAAACATTTATTTTCCATTATAGCCTCTTACATTCACACTTGTTGGTAAAAATAGCTCAGAAAAGAAAAACAGAGGGGGTAAAGTATTGGAGTTGAATAATAGTGTGCCAGAAACAAAGGAAATGGAGTATTATTGTAATCACTGGACCCATGCTGCAGTATTTCAAGTAATTGAAGAGGTAAACAATGCCCATTTCCCACCCAAACACAGTCCAAGAGCACAATGAGAAAGTCATAGTAACATTACACATGTAATGGGGGTTAAAATATGATTTGTTTTTGACTGAGCTTGCCTGTAATGGTAGATGGGCTTTGTTTGCGCTTTTGGGACTATGTTTTGGTTCCATCGTGCCAGGCAAGCTCAATAAAGCACAGCACGCCCCCCACCCAATTTTATTTATTTTATTTTTTATATTTGAACCTAGGTGGTTTTCAGAAACAAGAGATGGACAGGACAGTTTTGGGCAATTGCAGAGTAACTTACAATTATAAATTCAAGTGACTCCAACAATAATATAACAAGGGGAAAACTGACACCACTCGGCACAATAAGAACCGTTTGCAACTCGTCCACAAGTGACCGTTGGAATGTTTCATGACTAATCCTTTCACATAAAACTTTTCCAAACTCAATGGATGTCAAACTTTTGCAGCATACATTGACTGTAGATTCACAACACAGCGTAACTGTAACATAGGCTTATGCCACACTGGAAATGTTTGTACTCTCTCAGAAAAACAAGAGGCACATCTCACACCACACATCCGTCATTGCTAATTGTCACCTACTCAGATCTATAGTTGACTTTAGCAGGTAGAGACTTTATAATTTACTATCTCCCTTAAAGACCAGCATTTAGTGCTAAAGACTGACACATCCTCATTACCAGTGTTGTGGAGAACATCTTACATTTCTGTCATTTAGCAGACACTCTTAAGAAAGGCACTTAACCCTAATTGTTCTGGATAAGGGTACATCAACAGATTTTTTTACATAGTCGGCTCGGGGATTTTAACCAGCAACCTTTCAGTTCCTAGCCGAACACTCTTAACAACTAGGCTACCTACAGTACATGTAGTTCAACTAGTAAGTTACAGTGCCTTTAGAAAGTGTTCCCACCCCTTGACTTTTTAAAATGTTTGTTGTGTTACAACCTAAATTTAAAATGGATTACATTTAGATTCGTTGGTCACTGACCTACACACAATACCCTATAATGTCAAAGTGGAATTATGTTTTTCTACATTTTTACAAATTCATAAAAAATGAAATGCTGAAATGTCTTGAGTCAGTAAGTATTCAACCCCTTTGTTATTGCAAGTCAAAATAAGTTCAGGAGTAAAAATGTGCTTGACAAGTCACATAATAAGTTGCATGGATTCACTCTGTGTGTAATAATAGTGTTTAACATGATTTTTGAATGACTACCTCATCTCTGTACCACACACATACAATTATCTGTAAGGTCCTTCAGACGAGCAGTGAATTTCAAACAAAGATTGAACCACAAAGACCAGGGCGGTTTCCCAATTCCTCGCAAAGAAGGGCTCCTATTGGTACAGTAGATGGGCAAAAAATAAAAAGGCAGACATTGAATATGCCTTTAAGCATGGTGAAGTTATTAATGACACTTTGGATGGTGTATAAATACACCCAGTCACAACAAAGATACAGGCATCCTTCATAACTCAGTTGCCGGAGAGGAAGGAAACCGCTCAGGGATTTCACCATGAGGCCAACGGTGACTTTAAAACAGTTGCAGAATTTAATTGCTGTGATATGAAAAAAACTGAGGATGGATCAACAACATTGTAGTTACTCCACAATACTAACCTAAATGACAGACTGAAAAGAAGGAAGGGTGTACAGAATAATAAAAATATTCCAAAACATGCATCCTGTTTGCGACAAGGCACTAAAGTAATACTGCAAAAAAAATCTGGCAAAGCAATTCACTTTTTGTCCTGAATACAAAGTATTATTTTGGGCCAAATCCAATTCAACACATAACTGAGTACCTCTCTCCATATTTTCAAGCATAGTGGTGGCTGCATCATGTTATGGGTACGCTTGTAATCGTTAAGGACTGGGGAGTTTTTCGGGATAAAAAATAAACCGAATGGAGCTAAGCACAGGCAAAATCCCAGAGGTAAACCTGGTTGTCTGCTTTCCATCAGACTCTGGGAAATGAATTCACCTTCCAGCAGGACAATAAACTACAAGTCAAAATCTACACTGGAGTTGCTTACCAAGAAGACAGTGGCCGAGTTACAGTTTTGACTTATTTAAATCTACTTGAAAATTTATGGCAAGAGCTAAAAATGGTTTTCTACCAATGGTCAACAACCAATTTGAAAGAGCTTGAAGAATTCTGAAAATAATAATGGACAAATGTTGTACAATCCAGGTGTGGAAAGACTTACCCAGAAAGACTCACAGCTTTAATTGCTGCCAATTCTACAAAGTATTGACTCAGGGGTGTACATAGTTATGTAAATCATTTTCAATAAATTTGCTAACATTTCTAAAAGCATGTTTTTACTTTGTCATATTGTTTGTAGATAGGTGAGACAAAAAAAATACTTAATCCATTTTGAATTCAGGCTGTAACACAACAAAATGTGGAATACGTCAAGGGGTGTGAATAAGTTCTAAAGGCACAGTAAATAACCTGCCCAATTCTCACTTGAAATACAGGTTTGTGTTTAATAGGCTACTATCACTGATCAGTACACTGCTAATTCACTGATTCATACAGAAAACAGGTTTAGGTGACACTTTGCAATCCTTTACTGTAAAAGATGTGTTGGCCAGGAAACTCATGTTTCTCCCTTCAGTCAGAGAGGAGTCTTGGTAACTCTTTCTACAAAACACATGTTTGTAAAGCATTAAGAATGTATCAATAACCTTAATGCGTTTACAAAGGCTGTTAAAATAATCATTAGATGTTCACAACAGGTGTGAAAAAAAGGAAAGAGAAAACGTGGATTACTTCTGGTCTTTTATTTGACCAAACCTCTGTGGTATTGGTCCTCATCCAGGATTGATGATACATGTCTTCTTGAATCTGAATGGGTCTGGGTGTTCTCAACCCCACTGAATCTGGAAGGGTCTGGGTGTTCTCAACCCCACTGAATCTGGATGGGTCTGGGTGTTCTCAACCCCACTGAATCTGGATGGGTCTGGGTGTTCTCAACCCCACTGAATCTGGATGGGTCTGGGTGTTCTCAACCCCACTGAATCTGGATGGGTCTGGGTGTTCTCAACCCCACTGAATCTGGATGGGTCTGGGTGTTCTCAACCCCACTGAATCTGGATGGGTCTGGGTGTTCTCAACCCCACTGAAACTGGATGGGTCTGGGTGTTCTCAACCCCAGTGAATTTGGATGGGTCTGGGTGTTCTCAACCCCACTGAATCTGGGTGAATCTGGGTGTTCTCAACCCCACTGAATCTGGATGGGTCTGGGTGTTCTCAACCCCACTGAATCTGGATGGGTCTGGGTGTTCTCAACCCCACTGAATCTGGGTGAATCTGGGTGTTCTCAACCCCACTGAATCTGGATGGGTCTGGGTGTTCTCAACCCCACTGAATCTGGATGAATCTGGGTGTTCTCAACCCCCTGAGTCTGGATGGGTCTTGGTGTTCTCAACCCCACTGAATCTGGATGAGTCTGGGTGTTCTCAACCCCACTGAATCTGGATGAGTATGGGTGTTCTCAACCCCACTGAATCTGGATGAGTATGGGTGTTCTCAACCCCACTGAATCTGGATGAGTATGGGTGTTCTCAACCCCACTGAATCTGGATGAGTCTGGGTGTTCTCAACCCCACTGAATCTGGATGAGTCTGGGTGTTCTCAACCCCACGGAAACTGGATGGGTCTGGGTGTTCTCAACCCCACTGAATCTGGATGGGTCTGGGTGTTCTCAACCCCACTGAATCTGGATGGGTCTGGGTGTTCTCAACCCCACTGAATCTGGATGGGTCTGGGTGTTCTCAACCCCACTGAATCTGGATGGGTCTGGGTGTTCTCAACCCCACTGAATCTGGATGGGTCTGGGTGTTCTCAACCCCACTGAATCTGGATGGGTCTGGGTGTTCTCAACCCCACTGAATCTGGATGGGTCTGGGTGTTCTCAACCCCACTGAATCTGGATGGGTCTGGGTGCTCTCAACCCCAGTGAATTTGGATGGGTCTGGGTGTTCTCAACCCCACTGAATCTGGGTGAATCTGGGTGTTCTCAACCCCACTGAATCTGGATGGGTCTGGGTGTTCTCAACCCCACTGAATCTGGATGGGTCTGGGTGTTCTCAACCCCACTGAATCTGGATGGGTCTGGGTGTTCTCAACCCCACTGAATCTGGATGGGTCTGGGTGTTCTCAACCCCACTGAAACTGGATGGGTCTGGGTGTTCTCAACCCCAGTGAATTTGGATGGGTCTGGGTGTTCTCAACCCCACTGAATCTGGGTGAATCTGGGTGTTCTCAACCCCACTGAATCTGGATGGGTCTGGGTGTTCTCAACCCCACTGAATCTGGATGGGTCTGGGTGTTCTCAACCCCACTGAATCTGGGTGAATCTGGGTGTTCTCAACCCCACTGAATCTGGATGAGTATGGGTGTTCTCAACCCCACTGAATCTGGATGAGTATGGGTGTTCTCAACCCCACTGAATCTGGATGAGTCTGGGTGTTCTCAACCCCACTGAATCTGGATGAGTCTGGGTGTTCTCAACCCCACGGAAACTGGATGGGTCTGGGTGTTCTCAACCCCACTGAATCTGGATGGGTCTGGGTGTTCTCAACCCCACTGAATCTGGATGGGTCTGGGTGTTCTCAACCCCACTGAATCTGGATGGGTCTGGGTGTTCTCAACCCCACTGAATCTGGATGGGTCTGGGTGTTCTCAACCCCACTGAATCTGGATGGGTCTGGGTGTTCTCAACCCCACTGAATCTGGATGGGTCTGGGTGTTCTCAACCCCACTGAATCTGGATGGGTCTGGGTGCTCTCAACCCCAGTGAATTTGGATGGGTCTGGGTGTTCTCAACCCCACTGAATCTGGGTGAATCTGGGTGTTCTCAACCCCACTGAATATGGATGGGTCTGGGTGTTCTCAACCCCACTGAATCTGGATGGGTCTGGGTGTTCTCAACCCCACTGAATCTGGGTGAATCTGGGTGTTCTCAACCCCACTGAATCTGGATGGGTCTGGGTGTTCTCAACCCCACTGAATCTGGATGAATCTGGGTGTTCTCAACTCCCTGAGTCTGGATGGGTCTTGGTGTTCTCAACCCCACTGAATCTGGATGAGTCTGGGTGTTCTCAACCCCACTGAATCTGGATGAGTATGGGTGTTCTCAACCCCACTGAATCTGGATGAGTATGGGTGTTCTCAACCCCACTGAATCTGGATGGTGTTCTCAACCCCACTGGTGTTCTCAACCCCACTGAATCTGGATGGGTCTGGGTGTTCTCAACCCCACTGAATCTGGATGGGTCTGGGTGTTCTCAACCCCACTGAAACTGGATGGGTCTGGGTGTTCTCAACCGCACTGAATCTGGATGAGTCTGGGTGTTCTCAACCCCACTGAATCTGGATGAGTCTGGGTGTTCTCAACCCCACTGAATCTGGGTGTTCTCAACCCCACTGAATCTGGATGAATCTGGGTGTTCTCAACTCCCTGAGTCTGGATGGGTCTTGGTGTTCTCAACCCCACTGAATCTGGATGAGTCTGGGTGTTCTCAACCCCACTGAATCTGGATGAGTCTGGGTGTTCTCAACCCCACTGAATCTGGATGAGTATGGGTGTTCTCAACCGCACTGAATCTGGATGAGTCTGGGTGTTCTCAACCCCACTGAATCTGGGTGTTCTCAACCCCACTGAATCTGGATGGGTCTGGGTGTTCTCAACCCCACTGAATCTGGATGGGTCTGGGTGTTCTCAACCCCACTGAAACTGGATGGGTCTGGGTGTTCTCAACCGCACTGAATCTGGATGAGTCTGGGTGTTCTCAACCCCACTGAATCTGGATGAGTCTGGGTGTTCTCAACCCCACTGAATCTGGGTGTTCTCAACCCCACTGAATCTGGATGAGTATGGGTGTTCTCAACCACACTGAATCTGGATGGGTCTTGGTGTTCTCAACCCCACTGAATCTGGATGAGTCTGGGTGTTCTCAACCCCACTGAATCTGGATGAGTATGGGTGTTCTCAACCCCACTGAATCTGGATGAGTATGGGTGTTCTCAACCCCACTGAATCTGGATGAGTCTGGGTGTTCTCAACCCCACTGAATCTGGATGAGTCTGGGTGTTCTCAACCCCACTGAATCTGGATGAGTATGGGTGTTCTCAACCGCACTGAATCTGGATGAGTCTGGGTGTTCTCAACCCCACTGAATCTGGGTGTTCTCAACCCCACTGAATCTGGATGGGTCTGGGTGTTCTCAACCCCACTGAATCTGGATGGGTCTGGGTGTTCTCAACCCCACTGAAACTGGATGGGTCTGGGTGTTCTCAACCGCACTGAATCTGGATGAGTCTGGGTGTTCTCAACCCCACTGAATCTGGATGAGTCTGGGTGTTCTCAACCCCACTGAATCTGGGTGTTCTCAACCCCACTGAATCTGGATGAGTATGGGTGTTCTCAACCACACTGAATCTGGATGAGTCTGGGTGTTCTCAACCCCACTGAATCTGGGTGTTCTCAACCGCACTGAATCTGGATGGGTCTGGGTGATCTCAACCCCACTGAATCTGGATGGGTCTGGGTGTTCTCAACCCCACTGTTTCCTACTCTCTTAGAGAAAAAGGTGCATTCTACAACCTAAAACGGTTCCATGTCAAACCCTTTCCATAGAGGGTTCTACATGGAACCCAAAATAGTTCTACCTGGAACCAGAAAGAGTTCTAACTGGAACCAGAAAGGGTTCAGAAGAACCCTTTTTGGAACCCTTTTTCTTGAGGCTCAGCCCTTAAAGGTGAAAGGTATGAGTAACATCTGTTATCATGACATCATGGTGACATTCACTCAATTGATCAGAGGGTCGACATAACCTTTCATCAGCCAGCTGTTCGTTGAAGTGTAAAAAATGATTTACTGGGGTGATGTATTCAGGTACAGGATACATACTATAACCAGTTGGACACCAAGACATTGCGAGAGATGCTCATTTTCCTTATACCTAGACACTGTATCTGGAGCCCAATTCCATCATGGTGAAACCATAGACATAATCATAACACATGCCATATGTTCACACAAACATGGAAATTCAGTTCAAATAGAATCTTCAATGGACAAGTACATTTTCCAACCAGAAAAAGAGAGAGTTGGAGAGTGAAAGAGTGAGCTAGGGGCTCCAATGTCAAGAGACAGGCTTTCATCCAAGGTGGTTGTAAAGTGAATCTAGAGGCTGGAGCAAGTATCTCAACACCAGGCCAAAAGAACCATCCCACCACTCCGAATGTGAGAATGTGGTTTTCTCTGAAATGCTCATAACCACCACCCACCCCCAGACTCTCGCTTGTTGGGAAGACGTTTGTCTCCAAACTGACTGTACGCAAAGGATGACTGTTGGCTGGGGCACTGGGAAATGGGGGTGTATACGATGGAGGACGGTGGGGTGGGGTGTGGTCCCATGGTCCCTAGCGGGCGTAGCATGAAAGGAGAATTTGATACAAAACTAACATTCACGTGAACAATTAGAAAACCGTGTGTGTGTGTGTTCACATCAAATCTCCGGTTTCTAATAGACCTCCACCATCTGTTCTGTGTTAGATGCAGGTTCATCATGTAGAAGTGTTGAGTAGTAGAGAGAAAGGAAAGTTGTACTCTGAGTTGGCTTTGAGTTGAGTCAGACTTGACAGTCAGGATCATGTTCAGCTCAATTGAGCTCAAGCTCTGACGTAATGCAAGACGGGTGGCACCAGTATTTACATTCCTTTGGATACTCAAAAACAACCCACACGAATATTTGGAATATCATTCAAACAGGATAGATATACAGATTCATTATCTGTGTTTTTAGCACCAGAGTGGATGCGTTTGACAAGAGAGTGTGTCAAGACAGTTTACTCAGTGCAAGACTGGCAAGTTAGTTATTTTACCAACTGAACTGAGAAGTTAGCTATTTAGATTATTTGCTAACTGTTTTTATTCGAAACAACGAGATGGCAGAGGCATGGAGACTGTTGAATATGGCAGAGACTTGGAGAATGTTGAATATGGCAGAGGCTTGGAGACTGTTGAATATGGCAGAGGCTTGGAGACTGTTGAATATGGCAGAGGCTTGGAGACTGTTGAATATGGCAGAGGCTTGGAGACTGTTGAATATGGCAGAGGCTTGGAGACTGTTGAATATGGCAGAGGCTTGGAGACTGTTGAATATGGCAGAGGATCAATAATAAGAATAAAAGCACCTCCTCCCAGCTGCTCAGGATAGGAAACATTGTCACCACCGATAAATCTACGATAATCGATAACTTCAATAATAATAAGCATTTTTCTACGGCTGGCCATGCTTTCCACCTGGCACCTGGCTAAGCCCCCCCCCCAATTCTCCTTCACCCAAATCCAGATAGCTGATGTTCTGAAATCTGGAGCCCTACAAATCAGCTGGACTAGACAATCTGGACCCTCTCCTTCTAAAAGTATCCCCCAAAATTGTTGCAACCCCTATTACTATCCTGTTCAACCTCTCTTTCGTATGGTCTGAGATCCCAAAAGATTGGAAAGCTGCTGCGGTCATCCCCCTCTTCCAAGGGGGAGACACTCCAGACCCAAACTGTTATAGACCTATATCTATCCTGCCCTGCCTTTCTAAAATCTTCGAAAGCCAAGTTAACAAACAGATCACCGAGCATTTTGAATCCCACCATACCTTCTCCACTATGCAATCTGGTTTCCGAGCTGGTCATGGGTGCATGAAAAGAGTAAAAGACTACTGTGCAGCCGTCTTCCTTGACCTGGCCAAGGCTTTCGACTCTGTCAATCACCGCATTCTTATCGGCAGACTCAATAGCCTCGGCTTCTCAAATGACTGCCTTGCCTGGTTCACCAACTACTTCTCGGATAGAGTTCAGTGTGTCAAATCGGAGGGCCTGTTGTCCGGACCCCTGGCAGTCTCTATTAGGGGTGCCATAGGGCTCAATTCTTGGGCCAACAATTGTCTCTGTACATATCAATGATGTCGCTTTTGCTGCTGGTGATTCTCTGATCCACCTCTACGCAGACGACACCATTCTGTATACTTCTGGCCCTTCTTTGGACACTGTGCTAACAAACCTCCAAATGAGCTTTAATGCCATACAACACTTCTTCCGAGGTCCCCAACTGCTTTTAAATGCAAGTAAACTAAGTGCATGCTCTTCAGCCGATTGCTGCCCGCACCCTCCCGCCCGACTAGCATCACCACTCTGGACGGTTCTGACTTATGAATATGTGGACAACTAAACTCTCCTTCCAGACTCACATTAAGCATTTCCAATCCAAAATTAAATCTAGAATTGGCTTCCTATTTCGCAATAAAGCCTCCTTCACTCATGCTGCCAAACATACCCTCGTAAAACTGACTATCCTACCGATCATTGACTTCGGCGATGCCATTTACAAAATAGCCTCCAACACTCTACTCGGCAAACTGGATGTAGTCTATCTCAGTGCCATCCATTTTGTCACCAAAGCCCCATATACTACCCACCACTGCGACCTATATGCTCTCATTGGCTGGCCCTTGCTACATATTCGTCGCCAAACCCACTGACTCCAGGTCATCTATAAGTCTATGCTAGGTAAAGCCCTGCCTTACCTCATCTCACTGGTAACCATAGCAACACCCACCCGTAGCCCGCACCAAAGCAGTTATATTTCACTGGTCATCCCCAAAGCCAACACTTCTTTTGGCCGCCTTTCCTTACAGTTCTGTGCTGCCAATGACTGGAACACATTGCAAAAATCACTGAAGCTGGAGTCTTATATCCCTGTCTCTAACTTTAAGCATCAAATGTCAGAGCAGATCACTGCACCTGTACACAGCCAATCTGTAAATAGCACACCCAACTACCTCATCCCCATATTGTTATTTATTCTCTTGGTCTTTTGTACCCCAGTATATCTACTTGAACATCCTCATCTGCACATCTATCACTCCAGTGTTGATACTACATTGTAATTATTTCACCTCTATGGCCTATTTATTGCCTTACCTCCCTACTCTTTTACATTTGCACACACTGTACATATATTTTTCTATTGTGTTATTGACTGTACATTTGTTTATGCGTAACTCTGTGTTGTATCACAATTGCATCACAATACCAGGAAGCCATTGCGAGTGTACCCATGAGTTTACCATTCAAATTGCCAGGGTTAGAGGTTCCAAGCCTGTTCTATTCATTCTTTTTCTAGGAGTTTTGCATATAATAGCTCTTAACTACAGGACTGGACACAAACAAGCTGAACAATGCTGTGCCTATAATGTTGGGTTTCCTTCGCTCTTGAGAAACACTCATTACTGCAACCATCTATTTACAGCCAACGAGCTAGTCACAGCTAATGCTATCTTCCATTGGTTGTCTGAATGCTCTGGCAGCTACAACCTGTTATATATCCTTATTGGAAGTCAACATTATGTCATAGCCTCTCATTGTTTGCCTTAACTTACAAAGGATCACAACTTACAATCGTTTTCTTTGTCTATGAACATAGCGGAACATTTGTTTTCTGGAAATATTCAAAAGATGATATCCCTGTAAACATTCAAAATGTAATGGAGGCCTCCCGGGTGGCGCAGTGGTTAAGGGTGCTGTACTGCAGCGCCAGCTGTGCCACCAGAGACTCTGGGTTCGTGCCCCGGCTCTGTTGTAACCGGCCACGACCCGGAGGTCCGTGGGGCGATGCACAATTGGCCTAGTGTCGTCCGGGTTAGGGAGGGGTTGGTCGGTATTGTGCCCCTCCAGCGACTTCTGTGGCTGGCCGGGCCCAGTGCACGGTGTTTCCTCTGACACATTGGTGTGGCTGGCTTCCGGGTTGGATGCATGCTGTGTTAAGAAGCAGTGCGGCTTGGTTGGGTTGTGTATCGGAGGATGCATGACTTTCAACCTTTGTCTCTCCCGAGCCCGTACGGGAGTTGTAGCGATGAGACAAGAAAGTAGCTTGTAAACAATTGGATACCACAAAATTGGGGAGAAAATGGGGTAATTTATTTATTTTAAAAAATATATATAAAAAAAATAATGAAAAAAAACGGAATGGAAACTGAAGATGACGTCATATAGGGGATGAATAATATCTACAAGCAATGATTAAATATATCTTACTTCAATGAGGTTTTGTTTTACAAGGCCAATAACTTTATTCGCTTCAGATATAAGCATTTTGATTAGTAAAATGGTCTATTGTTATTGAGTCATGCTGTCAGGCCAAATGAGGTCTGTTAAAATAACTCACCAGCATATTTTGAACAGACACCCAGGCCAAAGAATTAATGTGTACATTGACATACAGCACATTTGAATGTTTTGGGCGGGGTCTGCATTTTTCTCATAGTAAATGAGTGTGGTTAGCCATTGGACTCTCATGTTAAAGCCAAGTTAAATGAGTGTGTGGGTATGCAATAGCATTGAATCAAATCAATGACACACTAAAAGTAGCATGCATAACTTGCAAAGCACATTGCCGTAGACTAGATGGTATAAAGGCTGGAAAGTTCTGCTACATTAACGCACACTTGGTCACATGAGAGCCAGGAGACAGGAGACCCTCAGCCACGCACACATGCACACGCGCACATGTGGCCACACACACGCACACACACACACACGAGCATAAGACGTGCCAGAGATGATCAGACTTACACATTCAGATCAGTTTTAATGTAATTTATTTAAGGTTATACCCTCCCTCCATCATTCTCTCCTCCCTCCTCCTCCACTCCCCTCTCCTTCCCTACTCTAATCGCTCTGTTGTGGTGTTAGTTCGAGCTCAGTGGTTTCTCCTCCCTCACAGGAAACTCTCTCTCTCTTTAACTCTCTTTCTTTCTCTCTCTCTCCCTCTTGCTCTCTCTTCCTTTACACTATATAAGTGTGGTGTTTGGATTGTGTGTCAGACAGAGTCAAGGAATACTAGAGTGTAGGACAGATGAAGAGGGGCACAATTCCTGTGCCCCACCCCTGCCCCCACCCCCCTCTCCCCGGGATTGGCTGATGTGATGGTCACCGTACAGGATCTACAGGTGAGAGATCTCTCTGATTCGTCAGATTCTGACATTGCTCTCACACAAACCACATAATATAAAAGGAACAAAATAGCTTTTACTAAACAGCTTTCAAACTAATGGCACAACAGCAGTGTGAATAGGAGTTTTTTTTTTAAAGTTATGTTTTTGTGCCTGTCAAGGGGCTGTGTCTGACCAATAGCTCTTATCTATAGGACTGGACACAAACAAGCTGAACAATGCTGGAGACAATTTGTGCCTATAATGTTGGGTTTCCTTCGCTCTTGAGAAACACTCATTACCCAGTAATAGGTCTTTTTTTAAGTTATGTTTTTGTGCCAGTCAAGGTGCTGTGTCTGACCTGGAATGTTCACCCGTAGGCTGCGTTTAGACAAGCAGCCCAAATTTTGGATATATTTTTTCACTATTTGTTCTTTTGACCAATCAGATCAGAATCTGAAAAATAAAAGATATTATGTGATTGGTCAATTACTGAAAAAAAGATCAGAATTGGACTGGCTGTCTACCCCATCTTTTCATGTTTGCCATCTTTGTTCATGTTCACACTTAATGATGGGAAATGATGTAAAATATATCACTAGCCACTTTAAACAATGCTACCTAATATAATGTTTACATACCCTACATTATTCATCTCATATGTATACGTATATACTGTACTCTATCATCTACTGCATCTTTATGTAATACATGTATCACTAGCCACTTTAAACTATGCCACTTTGTTTACATACTCATCTCATATGTATATACTGTACTCGATAGCATCTACTGTATCTTGCCTATGCCGCTCTGTACCATCACTCATTCATATATCTTTATGTACATATTCTTTATCCCCTTACACTTGTGTGTATAAGACAGTAGTTTTGGAATTGTTAGTTAGATTACTTGTTGGTTATTACTGCATTGTCGGAACTAGAAGCACAAGCATTTAGCTACACTCGCATTAACATCTGCTAACCATGTGTATGTGACAAATAAAATTTGATTTGATTTGATTTAATGATGAACATAAAAGAGACATTTCAAAGTTTAGCGGTGGGAGCGAGGCTGGCGAGACAAGCGGAATTAAATGACATTACAACCCCTATAAAACATCCATTTTGTTTAGTGTTGCCTATTTTTTAATCTTCTCTTCACATAATTAAAACCGAACAGTAAGAATGCCTCCTATAGAGATGAGGATAAGAGGCCTTTGGGGGGAGAATTAGATACCTGAATACCGGAGGGGATTTTGGCTCATGGATAAAGCACTTCTCTGGCTCTGGGATAATAGTGACGAGGGATGAGTTATGCCCCCACACAAGCAGAGAGATGAGCCAGACACACTGCAGGACTGACAGATTGTGTTGACAATGTTTGGGCTGCTTCCTGTAGGTTCACCGCGGGGTGAAGGTTCTGGCACAACCTGAGGTGTTGCATTATACTGTATGTCTTTCTCTCCGCCACACTCTCTCTTCCTCTACCCTCTCTTTCTATTTGCTTTCATTTTCTTTCTTTCTTTCTCTCTCTCTCAATGTATTGATAAAATCCCTTTTTACATCAGCAGATGTCACTTTTACAGAAGCACAGCCTAAAACCCCAAACAGCAAGCAATGCAAATGTAGAAGCACGTGGCTAGGAAAACCTCTCTATAAAGGCAGGAACCTAGGAAGAAATCTAGAGAGGAACAAGGCTCTGAGTGGTGACCAGTCCTCTTCTGCCTGTGCCCAGTGGAGATTATAAGAGTACATGGCCATTAAGGCCAGATCGATGACCAGCAGGGTCAAATAACAGTGGTTATAGAGGGTGCAGATCAGTACCTCAGGTGTAAATGTCAGTTGACTTTTCATAGTCGAGCATTAAGAGGTTGAGACAGCAGGTGCGGCAGAGAGAGAGGGAGAGGGAGGGTCGAAACAGCTGGTCCGGGATAAGTTAGCGCGTTCGGTCCGGGTTCCATAGTCGAGGCAGAACAGCAGAAACTGGATCAGCAGCATGACCAGGTGGACTGGTGACAGGGACAGCCAGAAGTCATCAGGCCAGGTAGTCCTGAGCAATGGTCCTAGGGCTCAGGTCCTCCGAGAGTGGAGAGAGAGAGAGAGTGATGGGAGAATAAGAGGGGGCATACTTACGATCACAATGGACACCAGATAAACAGGAGAATTACACCAGATAGCACAGAGTGACTCTAGCCCCTCAGTTGTTTTAGCCATCCAGCAAGGAAGGATCCAACTCAAACCAAAACAAAACAGTACTGTAGATTAGCTCAGCATTTCTTAATCCCCCTCTCCCAGTACCCCTGGCAATGTCAGGTGCTGTTAAAACATATTTCGAAATGTACTGTTTTAAAGGCCCATGGCAGTCAACAAAAATCATTTGAATGTATTTTACATATATTTCCACACTATAATGTTTGAATAATACTCTAAAATTGTGAAAATTATGTTAATTCCCTTTTAGTGTAAGAGCTGTTTGAAAAGACCACCTGAAATGTCTGCCTGTTTTGGGGGGATGGAGTTTTGGCCTGCCTGGTGACATCACCAGGCGACAATTTAGTCAATAGACCAATAAAAAAGAGAGTTACAAACCTCTACCAGTAACAGCTACTTTTCAGTTTTCTACTCCCCTCTCAGACCACTCCCAGACAGTCCTAGCAAAATTCTTGCTTGGGAAATTGCTCTTTGCTAAGTAAAGAGTCAAAGTAAGGTACTTAATTGCTATCCAAAAATGATTTGATAGTGAGATAAAAACATCTGCATGTTACCTTTAAGGGATACTTAGGGATTTTGGCAATTAGGCCCTTTATCTACTTCCCCAGAGTTAGATGAACTTGTGGATACCATTTGTATGTCTCTGTGTCCAGTATGAAGCATGCTAACACATACCCATAGACTTTCAGACAATGTGCTAATGCTAGTTAGCATTGGCTTGCAAAACTACCTCTAACTTCCTTCATACTGCACATAATAATGGTATCCACAAGTTCTGACTGTTCTGACTGATTTTGCCAAAATCAAACTATCCCTTTAAATGAACAGTGAAATGGAATAATATTTTCTCACTGTGTCTCCTACAAATCACTTTAAGTTCACATTTGAGTTTACAGTCAGAGTTCTTGGTCCAATAGAAGTTCCAACATCTTTAAACTCTAAGTGAGGTATGCAGGGATGAATTGTAGATGAGCTGTCATTGGCTAGAACAGATACTTAAAAACAGTTCAGTTTTAGAAGTTGTTGATGTTGGTCAGTAGGCTTCCATGTAAACCACAGTCATCAACAAAATCTTATCTTAATTGCTACCAGATAGGTCTGCGGGTTCCGGGCAGGAAGATAAATCGTTCAATTTGACAGTCGGCCAAACTTACACGCTTCTTCCAATATACAACTGTGGTTGCTTGCCTCCTCTTGGAAAAGACAATTTTATCATGTTATTATACTATATGTACACAATAACATCTGCAAAAGGCATTGAATCCTAGCAATATTTCAAAATGGGTTGCACTTAGTCAATGTTAGTGTTATTTCTTTTGGGGGGGGGGGATAGATCAGCTTTAATCTTGCAGTTAGATTGTGACTTCTAGCAATGTAATTGTCTGCATAATTTCCAATCCCCCATATATATTATTTTAAATATATATATATTTTAAATATATTTTCCTTCTATATTATTTTCCCCTTATCTACCACCCCTCCCCTAATTGAAGTAAACTAATGGACAACAATACTTAGGCTTCTACTTCCAGCTCATACATACTACAGTTGAAGTCGGAAGTTTACACACACTTAGGTTGGAGTCATTAAAACTCGTTTTTCAACCACTCCACAAAATTCTTGTTAATAAACTATAGTTTTGGCAAGTCGGTTAGGACATTTATTTTGTGCATGACACAAGTCATTTTTCCAACAATTGTTCACAGACAGATTATTTCACGCATAATTCACTGTATCACAATTCCAGTAGGTCAGAAGTTTACATACACTAAGTTGACTGTGCCTGTAAACAGCTTGGAAAATTCCAGAAAATTATGTCATGGCTTTACAAGCTTCTGATAGGCTAATTGACATAATTTGAGTCAATTGGAGGTGTACCTGTGAATGAATTTCAAGGCCTACCTTCAAACTCAGTGCCTCTTTACTTGACATCATGGGAAAATCAGAAGAAATCAGCCAAGACCTCAGAAAAAAATGGTAGACCTCCACAAGACTGGTTCATCCTTGGGATAAATTTCCAAATGCCTGAAAGTACCTTGTTCATCTGTACAAACAATAGTACGCAAGTATAAACACCATGGGGACTACGCAGCCGTCACACCGCTCAGGAAGGAGATGTGTTCTGTCTCCTAGAGATGAACATACTTTGGTGTGAAAAGTGCAAATCAATCCCTGAACAACAACAAAGGACCTTGTGAAGATGCTGGAGGAAACAGGTATAAAAGTAAAACAAGTCCTATAAAACATAACCTGAAAGGCCGCTCAGCAATGAAGAAGTCACTACTTCAAAACTGCCATAAAAAAGCCAGACTACGGTTTGCAACTGCACATGGGGACAAGATCGTACTTTTTGGAGAAATGTCCTCTGGTCTGATGAAACAAAAATATACTTGTTTGTCTATAATGATCATCGTTATGTTTGGAGGAATAATAGGGAGGCTTGCAAGCCAAAGAACAACGTCCCATCCGTGAAGCACGGGGGTGGCAGCATCATGTTGTGGGGGTGCTTTGCTGCAGGAGGGACTGGTGCACTTCACAAAATAGATGGCATCATGAGGGAGGGAAATTATGTGGATATATTGAAGCAACATCTCAAGACGTCAGTCAGGAAGTTAAAGCTTGGTTGCAAATGGGTCTTCTAAATGGACAATGACCCCAAGCACACTTCCAAAGTTGTGGCAAAATGGCTTAAGGACAACAAAGTCAAGGTATTGGCGTGGCCATCACAAAGCCCTGACCTCAATCCTATAGACAATTTGAGGGCAGAATTGAAAAATCATGTGCTTGCAAGGAGGCCTTACAACCCTGATTCAGTTACACCAGCTCTGTCAGGAGGAATGGGCCAAAATTCACCCAACTCCTTGTGGGAAGTTTGTGGAAGTTTGTGGAAGTTTGACCCAAATTAAACAATTTGATGGCAATACTACCAAATACGAATTGACTGTTTAAGTTATTCTCTCTACTCTTATTCTGACATTTCTCTTTAAATCAAGTGGTGATCCTAACTGACCTAAGACAGGGATTTGTTTACTAGGATTACATCTCAGGAATTGTGAAAAACGGAGTATAAATGTAGTTGGCTACGGTGTATGTAAACATCCAACTTCAACTGTATATTCATTTTATGCACAGTATATTTAACTTGAGTTATATTTTGTTTGTCCATCTGTCTCTGAAGACCATCCAGTTTTCATTTCTAGCTGCCATATATTTTCCCACTGTGCTGTGATGTTTCACAAAGGTTCTGAACCTTTCTGTTCGCATAGTTTCTACAGATCGTAAAATTAAAATGGTAATTTTTTTCACAAGCATTGTTGTGAAACACTATATGAAACACTATATGATAAAATGACCCCTCATCTATAATCCCTAATGTCCTCTCTCTTCCTTTCTCCTTCTCTCTCACTCACTCTGCCTCTCTTTCTCTCTCTCTCTTCCTCATCCACTCTTTCTCTCTCCATCATTCCTCTATATTGTTCACTCTCTCTCACACCATTTCACTCTCTGTCCTTCTTCTGTCTGTATCATTCACTATCTTACTCACTCTCTCTTCCCTTTTCTCTCTTCAGGATGTTTGACAGCCCTTCCCATTGACCAAAGCTCCAGGATGCTCATGGTGCCCGTCGGAAGTGGCCAACCTCACCACGCCGTGCCTGTGGCCTGCGCCCTCACCTGTTCCTGGCTCCTGCTATTCTTTCATGCCGCCTTCAGCCAGAAGCCTGCCAAACTGCCCCTGGTGGGCCGCAAGCCCTTCATCGCTGCCTGGAACGCACCGCTGGACCTGTGCACTGTCAAGTACAATGTCCACACCAACCTGGAGCACCTCTTCCACATTAGTGGCAGTCCGCGGGCCGTCCACACTGGCCAGAACGTTACCATTTTCTATGCCAACCGGCTGGGCCTCTACCCTTTCTACACGGACCACAGCATCCCTATCAATGGAGGCCTGCCCCAAAACTGCAACATGAATGACCATCTCCTCAAGGCCTACAGGGATATCAACCATTTTATCCCCTCGGAGGACTTTGCCGGTCTGGCGGTCATTGACTGGGAGTACTGGCGCCCACAGTGGAACCGCAACTGGCACAAGAAAGACATTTACCGGCGGAAGTCCCGGGAGCTGATCACACAGGCCTATGTTAACGTGACTTCATCACAAATCGAAGAGCTGGCGAGCAAACGCTTTGAGAAGAGTGCCCAGGCGTTCATGCAGAAGACTGTCCAGCTAGGGACGTTCCTTCGCCCCAACGGACTCTGGGGCTTCTACCTCTATCCGGACTGCCACAACTACAACCTGTATGAGCACAACTACACAGGCTCCTGCCCTCTGCTGGAGAGCCTGCGTAATGACGAACTGCTCTGGTTGTGGAACAGCAGCACAGCACTGTTTCCCTCAGTGGCTATCAGGAAGAGCCAAACAGACAGTGTCAGCAATCTCCATTTCTCCCAGTTTAGGGTGCTGGAATCTCTGAGGATAGCTGGGCTCACCTCACACGGCTATGACCTGCCCACATTCGTGTACACACGCCTGGGCTACAGAGACGAGGCAATGGCCTTCCTCACCACGGTAAGAGTGCCACACTTAGTAACCCAAAGGTCTAAAATCAAATGCTTTTCATCGTACATTATCCCAATGGGACTGGTAATTCACTGATTATTAGTTGATACTACAAAGCTTTGTAATGCTTTACAGACAGGATCAGTTTAGACATAATTTGTTTGACTGGGAATAATTTATTTTTGGCATTCTTTAACCTACACTAATCTGTTTCCCCCTCAGCAGTCAACCCTATTTAGAGTACTGCATCATCAGTTGTGTGCAGGCAATTCTGCTTTTCCTGAGGAGACATTAGCACCATCTTGTGGCTGCTTAAAAAAGTTGAAAATGTGGTGGAATCATCCTGTCTGTGTGTCTGTGTGTGTATTGCAGAAAGACTTGATCCACACCATTGGGGAGAGTGCTGCTCTTGGTGCGGCTGGTTTTGTGATCTGGGGAGACCTCAACCTCACCTCATCCAGAGTGAGTCTGATTCTCCATCTTTACTGTTATTTTATATCATTTGCATTATAGTTAGACCATCCAAGTGTTAGACAAGCTAGAATAGAGAAGAGCCAAAAAGGCTCTGAACGAGCACGAGCTCCAACTGCTGGCAATGAACAGCTCTGACAAAGACAAATCATGAATTAAAGCTATGAAAATAATGTGCTTGCTATTTCATTCTGTTTGGATTTAATTTTTAAGTTTAAAGTCAACACCTCCAAGGCCTGTGTACATCTGTCATTCAAAATGAGGCTTTGTGAAGAAATGTAATGTATTCCTAAATGTATTCCAAACATTCTTCCCACTAAGCATTTACCAATGGCGATGTCTTTTGGATGTCTTTTTTTGGTGCAGTCTGGACTGGCCTTGTTTTCAGCATACAAGGATGCAGCATTTTGGTCTCAACTTTATTTTAGCCAAACATAGACATCTATGGTTCAGATTTTGTCAGGTCTGGACCAGCCTTGATTTCTCCTTCCACAGATGTCTGTTCCGGACTTGCCTATATTTGGCCCAAACATAGACATCTATAATTGGTTCAGATTTGGTCCGGTCCGGTTTGGACCAGACCGTACAATATAGTACATTGATGAAAAGTAGAGTACAATACATTGCAGTACAGTAGAGCACATTAAGGAACAGTAAAGTATAGAAAAGTAAAGTATAGTGTACTGTTTTGCACCCCACTGTACTCTACGGAATTAAACTATACTGTACTGTAATGAATTATACAAGGGTGGGTCTAATCCAGAATGCTGATTGGTTAAAACCGCATTCCAGCCAGTGTCTATTTCACAAGTTACCACTGGCTGAATCTATGATGTTGAAATGCCTATTTCCTCTGTTCCATCTTCACTAGAAAACAGTTTAAACAAATGCAAATGCAAATGCAGCTACTTGCTGTTATTCTGGCTGCACTTTTTGACATGACTGTAAATTAACCGTAGTTGGCTAGCTAGCAGGCAAGGGAAAAGAACTTTGCCAGTCAGTATGGCAATGGAACATTTGGAATGAACGACTGGATCGTGTCTGTAGATACAGAACAAAAAGAATGAACGACTGGATCGTGTCTATAGATACAGAACAAAAAGAATGAACGACTGGATCGTGTCTATAGATACAGAACAAAAAGAATGAACGACTGGATGGTGTCTGTAGATACAGAACAAAAAGAATGAACGACTGGATCGTGTCTATAGATACAGAACAAAAAGAATGAACGACTGGATCGTGTCTATAGATACAGAACAAAAAGAATGAACGACTGGATCGTGTCTATAGATACAGAACAAAAAGAATGAACGACTGGATGGTGTCTGTAGATACAGAACAAAAAGAATGAACGACTGGATCGTGTCTATAGATACAGAACAAAAAGAATGAACGACTGGATCGTGTCTATAGATACAGAACAAAAAGAATGAACGACTGGATCGTGTCTATAGATACAGAACAAAAAGAATGAACGACTGGATCGTGTCTATAGATACAGAACAAAAAGAATGAACGACTGGATGGTGTCTGTAGATACAGAACAAAAAGAATGAACGACTGGATCGTGTCTATAGATACAGAACAAAAAGAATGAACGACTGGATGGTGTCTCTAGATACAGAACAAAAAGAATGAACGACTGGATCGTGTCTATAGATACAGAACAAAAAGAATGAACGACTGGATCGTGTCTATAGATACAGAACAAAAAGAATGAACGACTGGATCGTGTCTATAGATACAGAACAAAAAGAATGAACGACTGGATCGTGTCTATAGATACAGAACAAAAAGAATGAACGACTGGATGGTGTCTCTAGATACAGAACAAAAAGGAACGACTGGATCGTGTCTATAGATACAGAACAAAAAGAATGAACGACTGGATCGTGTCTGTAGATACAGAACAAAAAGAATGAACGACTGGATGGTGTCTCTAGATACAGAACAAAAAGAATGAACGACTGGATGGTGTCTCTAGATACAGAACAAAAGAATGAACGACTGGATCGTGTCTATAGATACAGAACAAAAGAATGAACGACTGGATCGTGTCTATAGATACAGAACAAAAAGAATGAACGACTGGATCGTGTCTATAGATACAGAACAAAAAGAATGAACGACTGGATGGTGTCTGTAGATACAGAACAAAAAGAATGAACGACTGGATCGTGTCTATAGATACAGAACAAAAAGAACGAACGACTGGATCGTGTCTATAGATACAGAACAAAAAGAATGAACGACTGGATCGTGTCTATAGATACAGAACAAAAAGAATGAACGACTGGATCGTGTCCATAGATACAGAACAAAAAGAATGAACGACTGGATCGTGTCCATAGATACAGAACAAAAAGAATGAACGACTGGATCGTGTCCATAGATACAGAACAAAAAGAATGAACGACTGGATCGTGTCTATAGATACAGAACAAAAAGAATGAACGACTGGATCGTGTCTATAGATACAGAACAAAAAGAATGAACGACTGGATCGTGTCTATAGATACAGAACAAAAGAATGAACGACTGGATCGTGTCTATAGATACAGAACAAAAAGAATGAACGACTGGATCGTGTCTATAGATACAGAACAAAAAGAATGAACGACTGGATCGTGTCTATAGATACAGAACAAAAAGAATGAACGACTGGATCGTGTCTATAGATACAGAACAAAAAGAATGAACGACTGGATCGTGTCTATAGATACAGAACAAAAAGAATGAACGACTGGATCGTGTCTATAGATACAGAACAAAAAGAATGAACGACTGGATCGTGTCTATAGATACAGAACAAAAAGAATGAACGACTGGATCGTGTCTATAGATACAGAACAAAAGAATGAACGACTGGATCGTGTCTATAGATACAGAACAAAAAGAATGACTGGACTGTAGATACAGAACAAAAAGAATGAACGACTGGATCGTGTCTGTAGATACAGAACAAAAAGAATGAACGACTGGATCGTGTCCATAGATACAGAACAAAAAGAATGAATGACTGGATCGTGTCTATAGATACAGAACAAAAAGAATGAACGACTGGATCGTGTCTATAGATACAGAACAAAAGAATGAACGACTGGATGGTGTCTGTAGATACAGAACAAAAAGAACGAACGACTGGATCGTGTCTATAGATACAGAACAAAAAGAACGAATGACTGGATCGTGTCTATAGATACAGAACAAAAAGAATGAACGACTGAATCGTGTCTATAGATACAGAACAAAAAGAATGAACGACTGGATGGTGTCTGTAGATACAGAACAAAAAGAATGAACGACTGGATCGTGTCTATAGATACAGAACAAAAAGAACGAACGACTGGATCGTGTCTATAGATATAGAACAAAAAGAATGAACGACTGGATCGTGTCTATAGATACAGAACAAAAAGAATGAACGACTGGATCGTGTCTATAGATACAGAACAAAAAGAATGAACGACTGGATCGTGTCTGTAGATACAGAACAAAAAGAACGAACGACTGGATCGTGTCTATAGATACAGAACAAAAAGAATGAACGACTGGATCGTGTCTATAGATACAGAACAAAAAGAACGAACGACTGGATCGTGTCTATAGATATAGAACAAAAAGAATGAACGACTGGATCGTGTCTATAGATACAGAACAAATAGAATTTACGACTGGATCGTGTCCATAGATACAGAACAAAAAGAACGAACGACTGGGTCGCACATCTAGCAACCCTAGATTTGTGTCAGGACTATATCTTATTGAACACAGACAACAACACAGGGTTACATATGGAATAAACAATAAACAAGCCAATAACAAAATAAACAAGTCAATGACACAGTAGAAAAAAGAACGATAATATACAGTCTATATACAGTAGAGTACTGTACTCTACTCTACTGCATTAAACTCTACTGTACTGTACGCAACTGTACTCTACTGTACTAAACATGTGGGAAGCAGGTAGCCTAGCTTTAAGAGCGTTGGGCCCGTAACCAAAAGGTTGCTGGTTTGAATCCCTGAGCCGACCAGGTGAACCATCTGTCGATGAGCAAGACAATCTGTTGATGTGCAAGGCAATCTGTTGATGTGCAAGGCAATCTGTTGATGTGCAAGACAATCTGTTGATGAGCAAGGCAATCTGTTGATGTGCAAGACAATCTGTTGATGAGCAAGACAATCTGTTGATGTGCAGGACAATCTGTTGATGAGCAAGACAATCTGTTGATGAGCAGGACAATCTGTTGATGTGCAAGACAATCTGTCGATGAGCAAGACAATCTGTTGATGTGCAAGACAATCTGTTGATGAACAAGACAATCTGTCGATGAGGAAGACAATCTGTTGATGTGCAAGACAATCTGTTGATGTGCGGGACAATCTGTTGATGAGCAAGACAATCTGTCGATGAGGAAGACAATCTGTTGATGAGCAAGACAATCTGTCGATGAGCAAGACAATCTGTTGATGTGCAAGACAATCTGTCGATGAGCAAGACAATCTGTTGATGTGCAAGACAATCTGTTGATGTGCAAGACAATCTGTTGATGTGCAAGACAATCTGTTGATGAGCAAGGCAATCTGTTGATGTGCAAGGCAATCTGTTGATGAGCAAGACAATCTGTCGATGAGGAAGACAATCTGTTGATGTGCAGGACAATCTGTTGATGAGCAAGACAATCTGTCGATGAGGAAGACAATCTGTTGATGTGCAGGACAATCTGTTGATGAGCAAGACAATCTGTCGATGAGGAAGACAATCTGTTGATGAGCAAGGCAATCTGTTGATGTGCAAGGCAATCTGTTGATGTGCAGGACAATCTGTTGATGAGCAAGACAATCTGTCGATGAGGAAGACAATCTGTCGATGTGCAGGACAATCTGTCGATGAGGAAGACAATCTGTCGATGTGCAGGACAATCTGTTGATGAGCAAGACAATCTGTTGATGTGCAAGGCAATCTGTTGATGTGCAGGACAATCTGTTGATGAGCAAGACAATCTGTCGATGAGGAAGACAATCTGTTGATGTGCAGGACAATCTGTCGATGAGGAAGACAATCTGTTGATGAGCAGGACAATCTGTTGATGTGCAAGACAATCTGTCGATGAGCAAGACAATCTGTTGATGTGCAAGACAATCTGTCGATGAGCAAGACAATCTGTTGATGTGCAAGACAATCTGTTGATGTGCAAGACAATCTGTTGATGAGCAAGGCAATCTGTTGATGTGCAAGGCAATCTGTTGATGAGCAAGACAATCTGTCGATGAGGAAGACAATCTGTCGATGAGCAAGGCAATCTGTTGATGAGCAAGACAATCTGTTGATGTGCAGGACAATCTGTTGATGAGCAAGACAATCTGTCGATGAGGAAGACAATCTGTTGATGTGCAGGACAATCTGTCGATGAGGAAGACAATCTGTCGATGAGGAAGACAATCTGTTGATGTGCAGGGCAATCTGTCGATGAGGAAGACAATCTGTTGATGAGCAGGACAATCTGTTGATGTGCAAGACAATCTGTCGATGAGCAAGACAATCTGTTGATGTGCAAGACAATCTGTCGATGAGCAAGACAATCTGTTGATGTGCAAGACAATCTGTTGATGTGCAAGACAATCTGTTGATGAGCAAGACAATCTGTTGATGTGCAAGGCAATCTGTTGATGAGCAAGACAATCTGTCGATGAGGAAGACAATCTGTCGATGAGCAAGGCAATCTGTTGATGAGCAAGACAATCTGTTGATGTGCAAGACAATCTGTTGATGTGCAAGACAATCTGTTGATGTGCAAGACAATCTGTCGATGAGGAAGACAATCTGTTGATGAGCAAGGCAATCTGTTGATGAGCAAGACAATCTGTCGATGAGGAAGACAATCTGTTGATGAGCAAGGCAATCTGTTGATGAGCAAGACAATCTGTCGATGAGGAAGACAATCTGTTGATGAGCAAGGCACGAAACACAAATTGCTCCTGTAATCCGATCTGTATAAGAGTGTCTGCTAAAATGTAATGTAAATATAAACTGTGCAGTACTGTGATGTTCAAACTTGTGAAATATATCCTAGACGTCTATGATTCGTTTGGACAGACCACATTTGTACTTGTTTGCTTAATAAATTATTAGTGTGATATAATGCCTCTTAAAATAGGAAAGATAATCAAAATGAAGATTGCAACATTAAATGTATTACATTATTGTAAATGTAAAAACAAACACTTGCAAACGCATGCTGGGTATTATTCTAATGAACTCCACCCCCAAACAAGTACAAATGTGGTCTGTCCAACCGAATCATAGACGTCTAGGCTATATTTCACAAGTTTGAACATCACAGTACTGCACAGTTTATATTTACATTACATTTTAGCAGACACTCTTATACAGAGCGGATTACAGGAGCAATTTGTGTTTCGTGCCTTGCTCATCAACAGATTGACATTGATAATGTATGTGCAGTTGAAATTTGGCCACAAAGTCAATGAGCAAAAAAATACTTATTTCAATATCTGTAAAATGTCTGGAAAATACATATTTTTGACGTCTTTGTATTTTCTCCTTTCATTCAGCACCTCAAATGCACTTGATTGCAACGGTCAGAAAACAAGTATTTTCAGCATCCGGAAAATAAGTATTTTCACCTTTCATTCAGCATATAAAATACACCGTCAACGTCTGGAAATGAAGTCTAAAATATGTATTTTCAACTAAATTTTGCTTACTGGGTTCTTTTGAAGCTTGAGTTGAAGCTTCAAGCATTTTATAAATCTGGGTGTAAGACGTACCAATGCTATAAGGAGGACAATAGTTGGTTGAAAATAGCTGAAAACCAACAGAGAATAGTTATGACAGTATGGGGCAACGCGCTAAAGTATATAAGGGATTATCGTGGATTGTACAATGCCCTTATTTGTTTGACTGTCTCTTCGTTTTCTCTCTCTCTCTCTCTCTCTCTCTCTCTCTTGTCTCCAGCACAACTGCACAAAGGTGAAGTCCTTCCTGAACCAGCGCCTGGGTCAGTACATCACCAATGTGACACGGGCTGCAGAGGTCTGCAGTGACTTCCTGTGCCAGAGCAACGGCCGCTGTGTCCGCAGGAACCTCCATGCCCCGTACTACCTCCACCTGAGCGGAGACAGCTACCACATCCAGCCCTCAGGGGACGGGGACTTTGTGGTCACTGGCTGGCACTCGCAGCACGAGCTCCAACTACTGGCCGAGAGGTTCCGCTGTCACTGCTATGAGGGACACACCGGGGAGAAGTGTGACAGCCTGAACAAGGTGGTGGAAGAAGAGGAGGAAGAGGAGGGGGGAGAGGGGGAGGAGGAGCAGAGGGAAAGTGCTGCTTCACGAACTGGGAACACCCTTGTCTTGGTGGTGTTGCTCCTCCTATTGAACTTATATCCTTAGTGGGGACTGTTGTATGATGATAGCACTTTAAGTGCCGTGTGTTATTTGTGGTAGGGGAGACAGAGCTTGAAGTCACTTCCATGGGACACTGCTTTCATGCAATGCTGTGTCATTTTTCAACTGGGGTCCTTCACTATAATGGGTAACACTTTACTTGAAGGGTACCACCTTGTCAGCTCAGGGATTGAAACTAACAACCTTTCAGTTACTGGCCCAATGCTCTAACTGCTAGGCTACCTGCCACCCTAAATGCTTATCCTGTCATCAAACCTACTTTATGGTTTCATTAAGCCTTACTAAATATTAGGATCAATATAAACTGTGGGCTGTTTTTTGCTCCAGTCTCCCCTAATACTGTGCAGTTTCATCTAGCAATAAGCTTTTTGCTCCAGTCTCCCCTAATCCTGTGCAGTTTCATCTAGCAATAAGCTTTTTGCTCCAGTCTCCCCTAATACTGTGCAGTTTCATCTAGCAATAAGCTTGGTATTTCCACAACGCAAAGTTTATAATGTTTTTAACCGTACGCTATCATTGAATGCTAATTCATTTGAACGGATTATCTAATTTGACTACTGGAGGAACAATAAAGTTTTAAAAAGTTCCTTGGCACAGCGCAATTTGAAAAAGCCTATAACAAATTGGTGTATCTCCATGGAAAAGTTTCCGAACCACGTCACGTTCGGGCCTTCCCATGGCCTTCCACAGGGAACACTGTTTAGCAGGCAACGTATAGGAGCATTGTGTAACAGAGGCGCTATGGAGGGTGCCAGCTGTTTCCTCCCCACACCTTTTTGCAAACATTGGTGTTCAAGTTGTATTTAAACTGGACATCTCATCGATTCACAGGGGTATGTTCAAAAGAACCCAAAGCCTTTACGTATCACTCTGACATTAAAGCTCAGGTAGGCAGGGGTTAACACTGAGCAGCAATGGAAGAGACCTTTATGTCATGTCAACACCTTTTGCCTATCCTCCTTAGTTAGTAGTTTACTGTAGGAGAGTTACAAGGTATGTCATGTCAACACCTTTTGCCTGTCCTCCTTAGTTAGTAGTTTACTGTAGGAGAGTTACAAGGTATGTCATGTCAACACCTTTTGCCTGTCCTCCTTAGTTAGTAGTTTACTGTAGGAGAGTTACAAGGTATGTCATGTCAACACCTTTGCCTGTCCTCCTTAGTTAGTAGTTTACTATAGGAGAGTTACAAGGTATGTCATGTCAACACCTTTTGCCTGTCCTCCTTAGTTAGTAGTTTACTGTAGGAGAGTTACAAGGTATGTCATGTCAACACCTTTTGCCTGTCCTCCTTAGTTAGTAGTTTACTGTAGGAGAGTTACAAGGTATGTCATGTCAACACCTTTTGCCTGTCCTCCTTAGTTAGTAGTTTACTGTAGGAGAGTTACAAGGTATGTCATGTCAACACCTTTTGCCTGTCCTCCTTAGTTAGTAGTTTACTGTAGGAGAGTTACAAGGTATGTCATGTCAACACCTTTTGCCTGTCCTCCTTAGTTAGTAGTTTACTGTAGGAGAGTTACAAGGTATGTCATGTCAACACCTTTTGCCTGTCCTCCTTAGTTAGTAGTTTACTGTAGGAGAGTTACAAGGTATGTCATGTCAACACCTTTTGCCTGTCCTCCTTAGTTAGTAGTTTACTGTAGGAGAGTTACAAGGTATGTCATGTCAACACCTTTTGCCTGTCCTCCTTAGTTAGTAGTTTACTGTAGGAGAGTTACAAGGTATTGTCTTGTAACACCAAAGTGAGTGTTTTCTACCCAGGTTACTCTTGAAATGTGTGAAACTGTAAAATCATTTTCATGTACAATTGTTATGCTAAACTAGACCGTAAAACCATTATGTATATGGACTATATGTTATTTTAATGTAAAGAACAGAAATGTTTCAAATCTTGTATTCATGTTGTTCTTTACCCATGCACGATGGCACTGCACAAATGTACTCCAGATGTTCTTTCTGTGAAGCACCAAGGGCTAGAGTCATAATTGACTTGGCATCAATATAAGGCATGTCAGCATTTTGATAGCCGCCAACATTTCTTTTTGGATTGCTTTACTCACTTTTTGTTCATGTTTTATGTGTATGAACAAGTGGCTCATATAAGTAGTTCATACAATATATTTCATTATGTCTACTGACTGTGGTTTCACTGTAGACAAATCCATCTCAATGTGGATGATTTCATCATCTCAGCCATCTCAGCTATAGTAGCCCTGTGCTTTTGCCTAGACTGCACTTAAGATTCCAAGATTGTAAACCAAATACACAAGGATTATATGCAACATATGACACGTGTTGCTTGAATGTAGATGAACTGCAAAAAAATAAAAAAAATGGATCATTTTGGATACATCAATTTGTTTCTACATTCTGCTTCAAAGCTAAGAAACTTAATTAAATGACATTGTATGTAGGCTGATATCAAGAAATTAACATGGATGACTATTTTCCGATTGACAACGTATCAATGAAGATTCTCAATTGAGAATGGTTTTTAATCGGCCCCTAGTAGACCTTTAACAGTCCCTGAAAGTGGCCCTGAAAGTGACCCTTAAAGTGGCCCTTAAAGTGGCCCTTAAAGTTTGGATTCTATTGCATGTGTATTTGGACACATTCCTTCTCTTACACGCAATGTGTTAGGCTGATAACTGCAGACAAACACTGATATCCTCGGCACACTCCAGAGGTCAGGTGCCTTGAAGGGCATCTGTGTTTTCCAGAGTGCAGAAACGAGATAGGAGACCAGATATCAGTAAAAGCAGCAGTTTCACAGAAATTTGTTTGTCTGTTGCCAGTATGTCCTATTTGTCAAGTCAACCAGCATTTTGTCTCAGCTCCTGTTTTTCCCCAGTCTCTTTTTCTCGTCCTCCTGGTTTTGACCTTTGTCTGACCCTGTCCCTGAGCCTGCCTGCCTGACCACTCTGCCTGACCCTGTCCCTGAGCCTGCCTGACCACTCTGCCTGTCCTGACTCTGAGCCTGCCTGCTTGACCACTCTGCCTGTCCTGACTCTGAGCCTGCCTGACCACTCTGCCTGTCCTGACTCTGAGCCTGCCTGCTTGACCACTCTGCCTGTCCTGACTCTGAGCCTGCCTGCCTGACCACTCTGCCTGTCCTGACTCTGAGCCTGCCTGCCTGACCACTCTGCCTGTCCTGACTCTGAGCCTGCCTGCCTGACCACTCTGCCTGTCCTGACTCTGAGCCTGCCTGCCTGACCACTCTGCCTGTCCTGACTCTGAGCCTGCCTGCCTGACCACTCTGCCTGTCCTGACTCTGAGCCCGCCTGCCTGACCACTCTGCCTGCCCCTGAGCCTGAGCCTGCCTGCCGTCCTGTGCCTTTGCCACTACTCTGGATAATACTCTGTGATAGTAACCTTTAACCCCATAACCTTTGAGGGGCTTTGAGTAATGCTACTGTGATAATTAAGTTGATGAAATAGTTTGTTTTAACCCCTTAGAGTAGATTGACACACCGGTTCATAACAAAAAATTCCAATCAATGTTTAAGATAGAGATGTTTTTTTGCATTGGATGCTTCTCAATCCACCACATCTGCCTGTCGCACTTCCACAACTGTGGTGAAAGGTGGCAAAGCTAGAGCGGTGTTTGTCAGACCATGAGACATCCCGAAAATCAGTCTTCTCACAAAAACGTCTGTTGTGTCCGAAGGACTTGAGCTATTATGACCAGTCTTTTGAAAGGGGGAGACTCACGAATGATGTTCTCCATTTTGCTCTATGACCCCCACAAGTGTCAAGAGACTCGTATGAAGTCGGTACTGTCGATGTGCAAACTTCTGTTTGGTAGCGTCCAAACACTTAGGTAAAAAAAAGTTAGTTTTGTGCCTTCCCAATAAGGGGTTAAATATGTGTAAAAAATATAGATATATTTCCTGAGTTTTTTTGTAACACTTCAAAACCTTATTATTTATTTTTGGACTGTCCTTTTTGCCATTTATCAATGTGTTATTCAATGTGATTCTATGTGCATATACATATTTTATATATATTATACCTAAAATGTATCAAAAAAAGGTCCTACAATTCCAAATCAAATAGCTAAATGATCCATAGTATGACCATCTAAAAACAAATCCATATTTCAACTTAACACCCCCCCCCAACGTCTTAGACTCCAAAGAATTAACAGATTCGGTCATAGATATGATGAAATTACTGGCTACATATGTACAATTACTCAGCAGTACATTTCCAATTTAAACTGACCAAGCATATAGAGGGAAAGATACTAGAGACAAATCAAATCATGACACATAGCAAGGATATTTGGTGGTGTCCACACATTGTTGTGATAAATATGTTTCCTCATACCCCCCTCCAGGCACAGACAAGTTCATTTTAAACCTGTTCATATCAACGAATCCCAATAAATAGAACCCCCTGAGGGAGTCACAAGACCTAGCATATAAATCAACGTCTGTCTTCTCCGTGCTGACAAGTTTACGCAAGCGTTTGCTTTGTAACACCAAGCTACACTCAAAGCTGTCGCAAAACGTATTTAGAGACACACTATTTCAATTTCCCAGATGAGACCTGTGGTGAGGTTTGTATTAAGGGATCAAACATTTTGAGCAGGAGAAGGGGAAATACAGATTGTGCTGGATTGCAAGGGATTTGTGTGCGAATCCCTGGAACAGGTGTGTGCACATTCATGTTGTAACCTTTATTCCTTTGTTCTACCAGCTCGACAACTTTGTTAAGTCTCATTTTCTCTCATGTTATTGTTTGAAGTAAATTTGAAGTGGTATAGATATAGGATCTTAATTTGAGCCAGTTCGCAACAGCAGGAAAATAATCCTGCAGCAAAAGGAAATGTGAATTATTATCTGGATTATAATTAATGGACATTTTAGTAGGGTTTGATTCATTTTTCATTTTTTGGAAATGACAAACTTTATAGAAGCCTTTTTAAACCTTGAGTACATTACAAGGTTGCATAATGTGAGGAATGAGAGTGGGAATTGGAGTTGATGATCATTGATTAGTAATGCCTGACGTGTGTCTAAGTTCCTATCTGCCATGTAAATGAATTGAGATGGTGGTAATGCAATGCTCCGTTTGTAGGTTTCAGAGTGGAACATCATCTTTATTAAAGAAGAGACTTGGACAGGAGACAGCTTAACTGGATGTGACTTTATTCCAGTACAACCACCATCCAAATTAGTTCAAGTGAGAGATACATGTACACTCTCAGAAAAAAAGGTGCTATGTAGAACCAAAAAGGGGTCTTCGGCTGTCCTCATAGGATAACCCTTTGAAGAACCCCTTTTGGTTCCAGGTAGAACCCTTTGTGGAAAGGGTTCTACATGGAACCCAAAATAGTTCTACCTTAGTTCTACCCTTAGTTCTACCTTGAACCAATAAAGGTTCTTTATAACACAAAAAAAGTGTTATCCTATGTTGACAGCTTCAGAGCCCTTTTGGAACCCTTTTTTCTAAGAGTGTAGAACTGGGACAATAAACTCTGACCATACCAATCACTTATCGCAGACATTTTGCAGATATCCTTCATTAAAATAATTCACATTTACTACAGAAATGGGAAATACGTTTGTTAATATGGGTGTTTGTTCATTTTACAATTGATGACTTCAACCATCAAACTATTTGTAGTTTAAAGTATATAAAAATATATATATATATATATATGTGATGCACATTAAAGTTCTGTATAGTATATGTATAGTTCTAGTTCTACTCACAATATTCAGGCAATTTATTGTATTACGGATTTTTGTCCATATCACAGAGCTCTAATTCACACGTCAGGCATTGCTAGTCAATGATCATCAACTCCAATTCCCACTCTTCCAGTTGCAATACATTGTGAAATAGTACAAGTACCAACAGGTGTTCTTGAGGAAAGAGAAAAACAGAACATAGATCAGATCTTTGGAAATGCTCCAAATCAATTACCCTTTACATAATGATGGAATTTCTCTACTAACTCTATTGTGCGGGAAATGGGGTGTTAATTTTCAGCAGTTGAGAAATCACAGATATGATTCACCTCATTTGCTCACATTGTATATAGACTTAAATAAAGGTGATTGAATACAATGTGCTTAGTTTTGTGCTGATGTCATTCTCTATTGCCTCCATTTTAACTATTACTTCTATTTTTACAATTTGTGCAGTGTTTGGTTGTATTTTCCACTCCACACAAGATGTTCCCTCGCAGAAAAATGTTATTATTTTTTATTGAACACTTTAAATTTAAAAGCTTTTTTTGAGTAGATGGTGCAGGATAGAATGCTGACCAGTGATGTCACAGTTATGTTTGTATTTGCCAAAATTACATCAAACAAAAACAAATACTTCTTCTTTGAAAGGAAATCTGCTTTGAAAAGAAAGGTAGTGCAGAACACATTTACCTACTTAAATCTGGGTTGGATGTGCTTTCTTTTGATACTGCTCCAAAACATTACTCACAAAAACTTCATTATGCTTTGTTTTCCCATCTTAAGGAATAAGACAAAGAGTTGAAAATGAATCTGGACAGGGTCTCCGTTCGTGGACTGCACTTCATGGAATGTTTTTTTCTCATGACTCTGCTGGGCACTAACTGGGCACTACCTAAAACAGACCCACCTGTAGATCCTGACTACCCCTTCCTATTCATGTGGAACGCTCCCACAGAGCTCTGCGAGACCAGATTTGGCGTAGGTCTCAACCTCTCCCACTTCCAGTTAGTGAGCAGCACTTTGAAGTCTGCCACCAACCAAAGCATCTCCATTTTCTACACTGACCGTTTCGGCCTCTTCCCCTACGTGGACGAGGACACAGGGGAAATGTATGATGAAGGCCTTCCACAGCTGATTGATTTCCAGGAACACCGTGAGCAGGCCGAAGATGACATTGAATACTACATCCCCGAAGACCAACCGGGCCTCGCCATCCTTGACTTTGAGGAGTGGCGACCACAGTGGGTCCGGAACTGGGGCAGCAAGGACATCTATCGAGATCTCTCAATTGAGACTGTGAAAACCAAGACCCCAACCTTATCCGACGACGAGGCCGAAGACAGAGCCAAGATAGTGTTTGAGCGAGCAGCAAAGCGATACTTTCTCCGATCTCTCTTGGTTGGGAAGAGGCTAAGACCCAACAGGCTTTGGGGATACTATCTGTACCCGGACTGTTACAACTACGACTACAACCAGGATATGAGTGATTATTCTGGGATATGTCCTGAGCTTGAGCAAGAGAGGAACGATGCGTTGATGTGGCTGTGGAAGGAGTCCACTGCTCTCTATCCATCCATCTATCTGGAGCTGATCCTGAGAGATTCCTACCAAGCCCGCCTGTTTGTCCGCCACCGCATTCAGGAAGCTATGAGAGTATCCATGCTCCCCAACCAAAGTTACGCCATTCCTGTCTACGCCTACATCCGCCCAGTTTTCAAAGATAGTGGTGATGACTACATGTCAGAGGTCAGTGAACACTGTCAAGAGATCTGAAAACTATGTATGTACCTGACAGCACACTAACTGTCCTGAAATCAGACATAGCCTAAACCAGGGGTCTGCAACTAGATTCAGCCGTGGGAGAGGATGGAACTTAATTATAATCATTTGTACACTGCATAATTGACCACAACTAAGCCCAAAAAGAGATTGTATTTCAAAAGAACAATACTTATGTCTCGTTTTATATTTGTGGGAATAATTTAATAGATTTCCTAAATTAAACAAATGTTTTACTGGAATACTGGTGATTTTAGTCTTTTTTGACATAAAACTAAAATCCTACAAAAAAGATGTATAGTTTTTTATGTTGCTAAAAACCTTTGGCCGACCCCTGGCCTAAATGTCTCAAGGGTATTGCTAAAAAATCATAGTGATCTCTCTATCTTTTTCTTTAATCCTCTGTTCTACCAACATGACAACTTTGTTTAGTCTCATTTTCTATCATGTTATTATTTGAAGTGTGTTTGAAGTGCTAGTGTTTTGTCTTGGCAAAATGTGTATCCTTTGAATGACTTGGTGTGATTTGTATCTTTTAAATGACTTGGTGGGGGTGTATTATGTCATAGTGATTTTTCCTTCTGACTTTGTAACTCTGTGGTTTCCAGTATGACCTGGTGAACACCATTGGGGAGGCAGCTGCCCTGGGAGCGGCTGGGGTGATCTCCTGGGGGGACATGAATGTCACTGACTCAGAGGTATGCTCCCTATTTCTTTACAGATCTATTTCATATGCTTCTAAGAACAATCCATACATCTTTAACACCTAAATGCATTTAATCAAACATATAATGTAAACACAACAAAAGCACTTTAACATTCTGTCCCTAACTTTTCACAGGAGTCCTGCTTCACTGCCAGACGCCACCTGGAGAAGATCATGAATCCATACATCTTGAATGTTTCCACAGCATCACGGCTGTGCAGCGAGGCTTTGTGTCGGGCGAATGGCCGATGCATAAGAAAGCACTGGGACAGAGACGACTACCTACACCTCAACCCATATACCTTCCAGATCAAGAGATATAAAACAGGCAATCTGGCTGTGAAGGGTGAAATGTCCCAATATGAGATCGACTGGTTTGCTGACAGATTTGACTGTTTGTGCTACTCTGACGAACCATGTCAGTCCTCCATTACTCTAAACTCCTTCCCCAACTTTGTCCAAAGCAATGGAACTCCCCAATACTTCCAACCGTTTGTCATTCTGACTTCTGTCTACAGTAGTATGTATGTTTTTCTTGTAATGATATGCAACAACACAGGAAGCTGGTGAAGGGAAGACTGCTAATAATGTCTGGAATGGAGTGAATGGATTGGTATCAAGCATATGGAAACCATGTGTTTGATACCTGTCACGCCCTAACCTTAGAGATCCTTTTTTATGTCTCTATTTGGTTTGGTCAGGGTGTGATTTGGGGTGGGTATTCTAAGTTCTATTATTTGCATTTCTATATTTTGGCCGCGTAGGGTTCTCAATCAGGGACAGCTGTCTATCGTTGTCTCTGATTGAGAACCATACTTAGGTAGCCCTTTTCCCACCTGTCTTTGTGGGAAGTTTACTTTTGTTTATGGCACATAGCCTGTAGCTTCACGGTTGTTTTCGCGTTTGTTGTTTTGTTGGCGTCATTTTTTATAATAAAATAAAATGTATGCTGACCACTCTGCACCTTGGTCCAGTTCTTCCTTCAACAGCCATGACAATACCATTTGATTTATTCCGTTCCAGCCATTACTATGAGCCCAATTAAGGTGCCACAAGCCACCTGTGATGTATGTGTATTGTGTACAAAAGGAGGTGTTGTACTGTCACTTGGAGTTTCCAGGGCTTCTTGAGTTTATGTTTGGGATACTAGTTTGGGTTGCTACCATATGTAAAAAATTATTGTAAAAAAAGTTCAGGTAAAAGGTATGAACATTGCACTTTTGGTGAAAATACGAAAACATAAATGAAACTGCTGTGAAAAGTGTAAACACACTTGATGGTGATGTAAAAGTACACATTATGGTGAAAATACCATCATTTCCAAGTAAAGACAAGATCACAAGTGTAACTGGATATACTGTATACCCACAACCTTTAACTAGGTTTCTAATGTGATATACTGTATACCCACAACCTTTAACTAGGTTTCTAATGTGATATACTGTATACCCACAACCTTTAACCAGGTTTCTAATGTGATATACTGTATACCCACAACCTTTAACTAGGTTTCTAATGTGATATACTGTATACCCACAACCTTTAACTAGGTTTCTAATGTGATATACTGTATACCCACAACCTTTAACTAGGTTTCTAATGTGATATACTGTATACCATCAACCTTTAACTAGGTTTCTAATGTGATATACTGTATATCCACAACCTTTAACCAGGTTTCTAATGTGATATACTGTATATCCACAACCTTTAACTAGGTTTCTAATGTGATATACTGTTTATCCACAACCTTTAACTAGGTTTCTAATGTGATATAGTGTTTATCCACAACCTTTAACTAGGTTTCTAATGTGATATACTGTTTATCCACAACCTTTAACTAGGTTTCTAATGTGATATACTGTTTATCCACAACATTTAACTAGGTTTCTAATGTGATATACTGTATACCCACAACCTTTAACTAGGTTTCTAATGTGATATACTGTATATCCACAACCTTTAACCAGGTTTCTAATGTGATATACTGTATACCCACAACCTTTAACTAGGTTTCTAATGTGATATACTGTTTATCCACAACCTTTAACTAGGTTTCTAATGTGATATACTGTATATCCACAACCTTTAACCAGGTTTCTAATGTGATATACTGTATACCCACAAGCTTTAACTAGGTTTCTAATGTGAAATACTGTTTATCCACAACCTTTAACTAGGTTTCTAATGTGATATACTGTATATCCACAACCTTTAACCAGGTTTCTAATGTGATATACTGTTTATCCACAACCTTTAACTAGGTTTCTAATGTGATATACTGTATATCCACAACCTTTAACCAGGTTTCTAATGTGATATACTGTATACCCACAAGCTTTAACTAGGTTTCTAATGTGAAATACTGTTTATCCACAACCTTTAACTAGGTTTCTAATGTGACATACTGTACCCAATATCTTATGACACTGTAAGGCCAGCATTCATCAGGTATATAGACCACTGGCATCTCCTGTCAATGACAAATTTCCTGTTCACAAATCTCCAGATAGCTTTCAAAACCTGTTGTTTAGCTCGAGGGAACTTTGTCTGACAGATTTTTTTTAAATACATTGATCATGAAAATACTTTTTAACTCTGCATTGCTGGGAAAAGGCTCGTAAGTAAGCATTTCCCAGTAAAGTATACCTGTACCTGAAGTATTCGGGCATGTGACAAATAAAATGTGATTTGATTTCAGTAATTTCTCACAGATATTAATCAAATCAAATCAAATGTATTTATATAGACCTTCGTACATCAGCTGATATCTCAAAGTGCTGTACAGAAACCCAGCCTAAAACCCCAAACAGCAAGCAATGCAGGTGTAGAAGCACGGTGGCTTGGAAAAACTGCCTAGAAAGGCCAAAACCTAGGAAGAAACCTAGAGAGGAACCAGGCTATGTGGGGTGGCCAGTCCTCTTCTGGCTGTGCCGGGTGGAGATTATAACAGAACATGGCCAAGATGTTCAAATGTTCATAAATGACCAGCATGGTCCAATAATAATAAGGCAGAACAGTTGAAATTCACACAGGACACCGAATAGGACAGGATAAGTTATTATTGGACTTTGCAGATCCATAGCATGAATCCATGTGTCTTCTGGCTAGAGTGCCTATGTGTCTCACTAAGGGGACAATGTAAACAAATAAACCAGACCATACCGCTATGTTCCACCCGAGCTCCTTGTTGCTGTTAGCGTTCCTCCATTTGAAAATATGTATCCATATGTATCCTAGCCAGACAGGAAGGGAATGCTGTCCTAGCCAGACAGGAAGGGAAATTAAACTCCTGCTGATAGTGTAAAGTAACTGTAGGGGGCGATAAATCTGCATTTTGCACTGATTCCTCTGGGTTAGTCAAGGGATAACAGTGACAACAATTCCTCTCATATATCCCGTTTTCGTGGGAAACACCTCATGGATTAAATGAAATACATTTTGAAACCAATAAGGCAACTTGAACTGGTTACATAATTTCACATAGCAATGACACATACCAATGGCACTCATCATTCATTGAAATGACTATTAAACAGCTGGACATATCCCAGATTGTGTCTATAATAAGAGTTCAAGAGTAACTCCAAGTGTTTTTCTATTCAGTAAAACATTTGATATTCAGTGAAGTTCTTGCTTCCACAGGTGGCAGTCTAATACTGGGTAGCCACAGTCCAGCTGAATGAAACAGTGCAAATGGTTTAACTGTACAGCATAACACAGGGCCATAAGCATGACACATCAACACACACTGCTGCGACACCGCGTGACTGTCTACGATTAGAGTGGGTTTACACTCATCTCAAGGGTGGGTGGAGGTGGTCTTTACAACTACAGAGTGAACTAAGCGGCATTGGCTCTCTCAAGTGCAACACAAAAGGGGGTCTATAGCCGGACAGTGTATCTGCACAAACCATTCAGCAATGACTCAGCTTGAATACAACTGTCAATGCTGAGAAAAAGCATTGCTCTTTGGTGGTTGTTTGTCCTCTATGATATCTATAGTGATAAGGAGGATTGTTACTTCTCGTGTCTGCCGTAGTTTAGAGTAGCTGTTCTTAATAGAGTCTTTTTTTCTTCTAAAATGTCGTATGAATATCACCATGTCAGAGTAATGTCAGGAACAGTTTTGAGTGACCCACTCCTTTCATCAGAGCACTCAATTCAACGTCTAAAGGACATGGAACAACGCTGACTCAACCAGTGTCTGCCCAATGGGAAGTGTTCCATCTGACAGAGAGAGAAGTAATTTAGAGAAAGGACTGGGGAATGCAGTAATATGAAATAATGTACTCTCTTAGAACAGTACCTTAAAGCTACTGTGCTGCAGGGTAAGCCCTAATGGTTATTATATTTCATGACTCAGAGAATGCTACATTGTCCTACTGATTGATTTAGATTAGGGAGAGCATGCTGATGAGGGTAGATCAAATCCCTTTGTCTGAAGACTTAGATTAGGGAGAGCATGCTGATGAGGGGAGATCAAATCCCTTTGTTTGAAGATTTAGATTAGGGAGAGCATGCTGATGTGTGGAGATCAAATCCCTTTGTCTCTGAAGACTTAGATTAGGGAGAGCATGCTGATGAGGGGAGATCAAATCCCTTTGTTTGAAGATTTAGATTAGGGAGAGCATGCTGATGAGGGGAAATCAAATCCCTTTGTCTCTGAAGACTTAGATTAGGGAGAGCATGCTGATGAGGGTAGATCAAATCCCTTTGTCTGAAGACTTAGATTAGGGAGAGCATGCTGATGAGGGGAGATCAAATCCCTTTGTTTGAAGATTTAGATTAGGGAGAGCATGCTGATAAGGGGAGATCAAATCCCTTTGTTTGAAGATTTAGATTAGGGAGAGCATGCTGATGAGGGGAAATCAAATCCCTTTGTCTCTGAAGATTTAGATTAGGGAGAGCATGCTGATGAGGGTAGATCAAATCCCTTTGTCTGAAGACTTAGATTAGGGAGAGCATGCTGATGAGGGGAGATCAAATCCCTTTGTTTGAAGATTTAGATTAGGGAGAGCATGCTGATGTGTGGAGATCAAATCCCTTTGTCTCTGAAGACTTAGATTAGGGAGAGCATGCTGATGAGGGGAGATCAAATCCCTTTGTTTGAAGATTTAGATTAGGGAGAGCATGCTGATGAGGGGAAATCAAATCCCTTTGTCTCTGAAGACTTAGATTGGGGAGAGCATGCTGATGAGGGTAGATCAAATCCCTTTGTCTGAAGACTTAGATTAGGGAGAGCATGCTGATGAGGGGAGATCAAATCCCTTTGTTTGAAGATTTAGATTAGGGAGAGCATGCTGATAAGGGGAGATCAAATCCCTTTGTCTCTGAAGACTTAGATTAGGGAGAGCATGCTGATAAGGGGAGATCAAATCCCTTTGTTTGAAGATTTAGATTAGGGAGAGCATGCTGATGAGGGGAGATCAAATCCCTTTGTTTGAAGATTTAGATTAGGGAGAGCATGCTGATGAGGGGAGATCAAATCCCTTTGTCTCTGAAGACTTAGATTAGGGAGAGCATACTGATAAGGGGAGATCAAATCCCTTTGGACTCCATTCTCTTCATTAGTCAAATGAATTTGGGCTTGGGCATATTTATGCGTACTTGTCTTCTTGTCAACATATGTTTATTTTGTGTGTGTACGTGTGTGTTTAGCGAAACACACACACAAAACAAACCTTGCTACACACCTGCTGCCTGTGCCTCACTGCATTGAACATCCCTTACGGGAAAACCACACGAGGTCACGTGATCACATGTGAAATTCACATGGTTTCTCCGTAAGGGTTTTCTTTGATTCCTGTATGACTGTGAGATACAAGAGGACTGCTTCAAATACAGAGAGCTGAGGCTATGAAGTTCCAACCCAGTGTGGGATACTCACAGAAACAAGAACAAATAATTACATCTCTATAATCCACTGCAGAAAACCTCAATCTCCTCTCTTCTAAAGCTATAGCCATCTACAGAGAGAGTGAGAGCCTTGATATCACCATGGTTACAATTCTAATCACATTCTCATCTAATTTCCGTCACAAAACAAAACTTCTTATCGACATACTGGAGTATCATCAAGTTAATCCTGACAACTATAATCCACATGGTTTCCCTCTAGAAAGCTTACCATTGGATAATATCTGGGAACCACAAACTAAGTCGTTTTTTCAAGCCAGTTTTGCAATGTTTAACTTCGAAAGTTCGAGGATAGGATTGAAGTTGATCACTACTTGGTGAATGAGAGATAAGTAGAGAACACTATCGTGTCCCTTTGCATAGGCCCTTTCCCAACCCTCCAGAGGGTTCACACTAAAAGCATCCAGGAAATACATCTGTATAGATCTCAATAAAGAGAAAACCGTGTGTGTGTGCATGTATATCAAGGAGCATTATGTGTAGACTTTTGTCTATCATCCCCTAAAATCATATTCTGGGGGCAGGAGGGCGTCAAGGTTCTATAGCAGGAAGGGATCAAGGTTCTATAGAAGGAGGGGATCAAGGTTCTATAGCAGGAGGGGTTCAATGTTCTATAGCAGGAGGGGATCAAGGTTCTATAGCAGGACGGACTTAAGGTACTATAGCAGGAGGAGATCAAGATCCTTTAACAGGAGGGAATCAAAGTCCTATAGCAGTTGGAAATCAAGGTTCTACAGCAGGAGGTGGTCAAGGTTCTATAACAAGGGGGGTAAAGGTTTGATAACAGGAGGGGGTCAAGGTTCTATAGCAGGAGGGGTTCAAGGTTCTATAGCAGGAGGGAATCAAAGTCCTATAACAGGTGGGAATCAAGGTTATATAGCAGGAGGGGCTCAAGGTTCTATAGCAGGAGGGGATCAATGTTCTATAACAGGAGGGGGTCAAGGTTCTATAACAGGAGGGGTCAAGGTTCTACAGCAGGAGGGAATTAAGGTTCTATAGCAGGAGGGGTTCAAGGTTCTATACCAGGAGGGGATCAAGGTTCTATAGCAGGAGGGGATCAAGGTTCTATTGCATGAGGGAATCAATGTTCTATAGCAGGAGGGGCTTTAAGGTTCTATATCAGGAGGGGATGCAGGTTCTATAAAGGGGGGGTCAAGGTTCTATAACAGGGGGGTCAAGATTCAATAGCAAGAGGGGGTCAAGGTTCTATAACAGGAGGGGGTCAAGGTTCTAGAGCAGGAGGGGACCAAGGTTCTATAGCAGGAGGGGTTCAATGTTCTATAGCAGGAGGGGATCAAGGTTCTATAGCAGGAGTGGATCAAGGTTCTATAAAGGGGATCAAGGTTCTATAGCAGGAGGGAATCAAGGTTATACAGCAGGAGAGGGTCAAGGTTATATAACAGGAGTGGGTCAAGGTTCTATAGCAGGACGGGCTTAAGGTACTATAGCAGGAGGGGATCAAGGTTCTATAGCATGATGGGATCAAGCTTTTATAGCAGGAGGGGATGAAGGTTCAATAAAAGGGGGGTCAAGGTTCTATAGCAGGATGGGTTCAAGGTTCAATAGCAGGAGGAGATCAATGTTCTATACCAGGAGGGGGTCAATGTTCTAGAGCAGGAGGAGACCAAGGTTCTATAGCAGGAGGGGTTCAATGTTCTATAGCAGGAGGGGATCAAGGTTCTATAGCAGGACGGGCTTAAGGTACTATAGCAGGAGGGGATCAAGATCCTTTAACAGGAGGGGATCAAGGTTCTATAACAGGATGGGTTCAATGTTCTATAGCAGGAGGGGTCAAGGTTCTATAGCAGGAGGGGATCAAAGTTATATAGCAGGTGGGGTTCAAGGTTCTATAAACGGAGGTCAAGTTTCTATAGCAGGAGGGGGTCAATATTCTATAGCAGGAGTGGATCAAGATCCTTTAACATGAGGGGATCAAGGTTCTATAGCAGGAGGGACTCAAGGTTTGATAGCAGGAGGGGATCAAGGTCCTTTAACAGGAGGTGGTCAAGGTTCTATAGCAGGAGGGGTTTAAGGTTCTATAATAGGAGGGGTCAAGGTTCTATAGCAGGAGGGGATCAATGTTATATAGCAGGTGGGGTTCAAGGTTCTATAAACGGAGGTCAAGGTTCTATAGCAGGAGGGGCTTCAAGTTCTGTAGCAGGAGGGGATCAAGATCCTTTAACATGAGGGGATCAAGGTTCTATAGCAGGAGGGACTCAAGGTTTGATAGCAGGAGGGGATCAAGGTCCTTTAACAGGAGGTGGTCAAGGTTCTATAGCAGGAGGGGTTTAAGGTTCTTTAACAGGAGGCTATCAAGGCTCTTTAACAACAGGGGGTCAAGGTTCTATACTATAGCAAGAGGGTGTCAAGGTTCTGTAACAGAAGTGGATCAAGGTTCTGTAACAGAAGTGGATCAAAATTCTATAGCAGAAGGGGATCAAGGCACCCAGTGACATACTATACATCCTTAATTAAGCCCCTCCCTTTCTACTCTGTCCATCTGTTGGGGAGCCCCTGTGGCTCGAAACCTCTCTCACTCATGCACGCACCCGCACGCGTTCGCACACGCACACACACAAACACAAACACACACACATGCACACACTCACGCACATACACATGAAAGGTGAAACTACAGTTGAAAAGTGATTGTTACAAACGCAACCATGAGTCAATTTTGATAGCTGTACCTGATCATTGAAAAGCTCACATGCTAACATTCCTTTCCACACAGTACTAACGACATAAAGTAACAACAATAGTAAGTGATAGCTGAATCCCATCCTTAATGGTGTCATTATAAATCCTCATTTGATTAGTCATATCCTTTGTTTAAAAGGTTATGTTCAAGATTAAGCTTGTGACCATTCTTGATAATCAAGTTCCTTATCCCTCCCCAAGTCCCAAAGCTGTAATTCAGTGACTGAATTGAACTCAACTGAATTCAAATTAACTGATCTGATCTGCACTGAATTGAGTCGAGTTTTACTGAACTAACTTGAAGTGAACTGAGCTGAATATTGGCCTAATTGTCTACTGAGCCACTTTAGCATCATGAACCACTTTCATGCAATAATAGTATGATTTAATTTCCCATCACAACGTCATCTCAGGTGCTCTGACACTGTGATAGAGAACAGGCTGGTGGTTTGTGGGATGAAGCTTGATGCTATCATGTGCATTAGCAAGCTAGCTTGCTAGCTGAAACCATTGAAACCATTACCAGAGGTGTTCCTGTGGATTGCAAGGCCTACCTTCAAACTCAGTGCCTCTTTGCTTGAAAAAAAGTTGTAGACCTCCACAAGTCTGGTTCATCCTTGGGAGCAATTTCCAAACGCCTGAAGGTACCACGTTCATCTGTACAAACAATAGTACGCAAGTATTAACACCATGGGACCACACAGCCGTCATACCGCTCAGGAAGGAGACGCATTCTGTCTCCTACAGATTAGCGTACTTTGGTGTGAAAAGTGCAAATTAATACCAGAACAACAGCAAAGGACCTTGTGAAATGCTGGAAGAAACAGGCACAAAAGTATCTATAGCCACAGTAAAAAGGGTCCTATATCGACATAACCTGAATTGCCGCTCAGCAAGGAAGAAGCCACTGCTCCAAAACCACCGTAAAAAAAAGCCAGACTACAGCTTGCATATGGGGACATAGCTCGTACTTTTTGGAGAAATGTCCTCTGGTCTGATGAAACGAAAATAGAACTGTTTGGCCATAATGACCAACGTTATGTTTGGAGGAAAAATGGGGAGGCATGCAAGCCGAAGAACACAATCCGAACTGTGAAGCACGGGGTGGCAGCATCATGTTGTGGGGGTGCTTTGCTGCAGGAGGGACTGGTGCACTTCACAAAATAGATGGCATCATGAGGCAGGAAAATCATGTGGATATATTGAAGCAACATCTCAAGACATCGGTCAGGAAGTTAAAGCTTGGTCGCAAATGGGTCTTCCAAATGGACAATGACCTCAAGCATACTTCCAAAGCTGTGGCAAAATGGCTTAAGGACAACAAAGTCAAGGTATTGGAGTGGCCATCACAAAGTCCTGACCCCAATCCCATAGATAATTTGTGGGCAGAACTGAAAAAGAGTGTGCGAGCAAGGAGGCCTACAAACCTGACACAGTTACACCAGCTCAGTGAGGAGGAATGGGCCAATATCCACCCAACTTATTGTGGGAAGCTTGTGGAAGGCTACCTGAAACGTTTGACCCAAGTTAAACAATTTAAAAGCAATGCTACCAAATACTAATTGAGTGTATGTAAACTTCTGACCTACTGGGAATGTGATGAAAGAAAGAAAAGCTGAAATTAATCATTCTCTCTGCTATTATTTTGACATTTCACATTCTTAAAATAAAGTGGTGATCCTAACTGACCTAAAACAGTGAATTTTTACTGGGATGCACTAATATCTCACAAGCAAAAAAATACTGCAAAGATACTTAGCAGTCTGAAACAATGCGGCCATGTCCATTGGCGCCATCATGCAACTGCATGTGGAGATAGGTACTGTCCATCAGCGCCTTCTTGCAACTGCATGTGGAGATGGGTACTGCATATGGAGAATGGTAATTTTACAAGGTCACTGAAGGTTACCAGAGTCGTCTATGGCAACAGTTGTCTGCTAATATAATAGGGGGGCTATATACCAGACTTTAGCAAAACATGATGCTGTCCAGAGTAGATGAGATAAAGCCATACTGTGCATTCAGAAAATATTCAGACCCGTTGGCTCTTTCCACATTTTGTTACTTTACAGACTTATTCTAAAATGGATTAAATAAAGATTTTCCTCATCAATCTACGCACAATACCCCATAATGACAAAGTGAAAAGAGGTTTTTAGAAATTTTAGCAAATACCTTATTTACATAAGTATTTTTTGCTATGAGATTCTAAATTGAGCTCAGGTACATCCTGTTTCCATTGATCATTTTTGAGATGTTTCTACAACTTGATTGGAGTCCACCTGTGGTAAATTCAATTGATTGGACATGATTTGTAAAAGCACATAAAATAAAATAAAATGTAATTTTATTCGTTACATGCGCTGAATACAACAGGTGTAGACCTTACAGTGAAATGTTGACCTACAAGCCCTGAACCAAGAATACCGTTTTTTTAAATAGCTGGGTAAAAAAATAAAAAATAAAATTTCAAATCATTACCTTATGACATCCAGTGGAACAGTAGTGCATCTAAATCTTTTAAGGGGGGGGGGGGGGGTGAGAGGGATTACTTTATCCTATCCTAGGTATTCCTTAAAGAGGTGGGGTTTCAGGTGTCTCCGGAAGGTGGTGATTGACTCCGCTGTCCTGGCGTCGTGAGGGAGTTTGTTCCACCATTGGGGGGCCAGAGCAGCGAACAGTTTTGCCTGGCCTGAGCGGGAACTGTACTTCCTCAGTGGTAGGGAGGCGAGCAGGCCAGAGGTGGATGAACGCAGTGCCCTTGTTTGGGTGTAGGGCCTGATCAGAGCCTGGAGGTACTGAGGTGCCGTTCCCCTCACAGCTCCGTAGGCAAGCACCATGGTCTTGTAGCGGATGCGAGCTTCAACTGGAAGCCAGTGGAGAGAGCGGAGGAGCGGGGTGACGTGAGAGAACTTGGGAAGGTTGAACACCAGATGGGCTGCGGCGTTCTGGATGAGTTGTAGGAGTTTAATGGCACAGGCAGGGAGCCCAGCCAACAGCGAGTTGCAGTAATCCAGACGGGAGATGACAAGTGCCTGGATTAGGACCTGCGCCGCAGCAGAAAAATAACAATAGCAAGGCTATATACAGGGGGTACCAGTACAGAGTCAATGTGCGAGGGCACCGGTTAGTCGAGGTAATTGAGGTAATATGTACATGTAGGTAGAATAAAAGAGAGTAGCAGCAGCAGCATAGCATAGGGGGGGGGGCAATGCAAATAGAGTGGGGAGCCATTTGATTAGCTGTTCAGGAGTCTTACGGCTTGGGGGTAGAAGCTGTTCAGAAGTCTTTTGGACCTAGACTTGACGCTCCCGTACCGCTTGCCGTGCGGTAGCAGAGAGAACAGTCTATGACTAGGGTGGCTGGAGTCTTTGATAATTTTAAGGGCCTTCCTCTGACGCCGTCTGGTATAGAGGTCCTGGATGGCAGAAAGCTTGGCTCCAGTGATGTACTGGGCTGTCGCACTACCCTCTGTAGTGCCTTGTGGTCAGATGCCGAGCAGTTGCCATACAAAGGCAACCATGCAACCAGTGCTCTCAATGGTGCAGCTGTAGAACTTTTTGAGGATCTGAGGACCCATGATAAATCTTTCCAGTCTCCTGAAGGGGAATAAGCTTTGTTGTGCCCTCTTCATGACTGTCTTGGTGTGTTTGGACCATGATAGTTTGTTGTTGATGTGGACACCAAGGAACATGAAGCGCTGAACCTACTCCACTACAGCCCCGTCGATGAGAATGGAGACGTGCTCGGTCCTCCTTTTCCTGTAGTCCACAATCATCTCCTTTGTCTTGATCATGTTGAGGGAGAGGTTGTTGTCCTGGCACCAAACGGCCATTTCTCTGACCTCCTCCCTATAGGCTGTCTCATCATTGTCGGTGATCAGTCTACCACTGTTGTGTCATCGGAAAACTTAATGATGGTGTTGGAGTCGTGCCTGGCCATGCAGTCATGAGTGAACAGGGAGTACAGGAGGTGACTGAGCATGCACCCCCATGTTGAGGATCAGCGTGGCGGGAATGTTGTTCCCTACCCTTATCAGCTGGGGGGCGGCCCGTCAGGAAGTCCAGGATCCAGTTGCAGAGGCAGGTGTTTAGTCCCAGGGTCCTTAGCTTAGTGATGAGCTTTGAGGGCACTATGCTATTGAACACTGAGCTGTAGTCAACGAATAGCATTCTCACATAGGTGTTCCTTTTGTCCAGGTGGGAAAGGGCAGTGTGGAGTACAATAGAGATTGCATCATCTGTGGATCTGTTGGGGCAGTATGTAAGTTGGAGTGAGTCTAGGGTTTCTGGGATAATGGTGTTGATGTGAGCCATGACCAGCCTTTTATAGCACTTCATGGCTACAGACGTGAGTGCTACGGATCGGTAGTAATTTAGGCAGGTTACCTTAGTGTTCTTGGGCCGAGGGACGATGGTGGTTTGCTTGAAACATGTTGAGATTACAGACTCAGTCAGGGACAGGTTGAAAATGTCAGTGAAGACACTAGCCAGTTGGTCAGCGCATGCTCGAAGTACACATCATGGTAATCATCTGGCCCTGCGGCCTTTTGAATGTTGACCTGTTTAAAGGTTTTACTCACATCGGGTACGGAGCGCGTGATCACACAGTCGTCAGGAACAGCTGATGCTCTCATGCATGTTTCACTGTTACTTGCCTCGAAGCTAGCATAGTTCTAATTTAGTTAGTCTGGTAGGCTCATGTCACTGGGCAGCTCGCGGCTGTGCTTCACTTTGTAGTCTGTAATAGTTTGCAAGCCATGCCACATCCGACGAGCGTCAGAGCCAGTTTAGTACAATTCAATCTTTGTCCTGTATTGGCCTGTTTTATGGTTCGTCGGAGGGCATAGCTCTACCTTGAAAGCGGCAGCTCTACCCTTTAGCTCAGTGTGGATGTTGCCTGTAATCCATTGCTTCTGGTTGGGGTATGTACGTACAGTCACTGTGGGGACGATGTCATCGATGCACTTATTGATGAAGCCAGTGACTGATGAGGTGTACTCCTCAATGCCATCAGAAGAATACCAAAACATATTCCAGTCTGTGTTAGCAAAACAGTCCTGTTGCTTAGCATCTGTTTCATCTGACCATTTTTTAATTGACCGAGTCACTGGTGCTTCCTGCTTTAGTTTTTGCTTCCTGCTTTAGTGTTTGCTTCCTGCTTTAGTTTTTGCTTGTAAGCTGGAATCAGGAGGATATAATTGTGGTCAGATTTACCAAATGGAGGGTGAGGGAGAGCTTTGTAAGTGTTTGTTTCCCTCTGGTTGCACATTTAACATGCTGGTAAAAATGAGGTAAAACGGATTTAAGTTTCCATGCATTAAAGTCCTCAGCCACTAGAAGCGCTGCCTCTGGATGATCGTTTTCCTTTTTGCTTATGGTTGTATACAGCTCATTGATTGTAGTCTTAGTGCCAGCATCGGTTTGTGGTGGTAAATAGACAGCTACGAAGAATATAGATGAAATCTCTCTCGGTAAATAGTGTCGTCTACAGCTTATCATGAAATCACCTCAGGTGAGCGAAACCTCGAAACGTCCTTAGATTTAGTGCACCATCTGTTGTTTTCATTTCACCATCTGTTGTCTTACTGTTGTTCTATCCTGCCGAAAAAGCGTAAAACCCACCAGCTGTATGTTATTCATGTCATCTTTCAGCCATGACTCTGTGAAACATAAGATAATACTCATAGTTTGTCTATTTTATTATCCAATGATTGTATGTTGGCTAATAGGACTGATGGTAAAGGCAGATTAACCACTCGCCGTCGGATCCTTACAAGTCACCCAGACCTACGTCCCCGATATCTCTGTCTCTTTCTCCTGTGAATGATGGGGATGAGGGCCTTGTCCGGTGTCTAGAGAAAATCCTTTGCGTCCGATTCGTTAAAGAAAGAATATTATTTCAGTACGGGTGAGTAATCGCTGTCCTGATATCTAGAAACTCTTTTCGGTCATAAGAGACGGTGGCAGAAACATTATGTACAAAATAAGTTACAAATAACGTGAAAAAACACACACAATAGCACAATTGATTAGGGGGCCGTAAAACGACAGCCATCTCCTCCGGTGCCATTATCATTACACCTGTCTATATAAGGTCCCACAGTTGACAGTACATGTCAGAGCAAAAACCAAGCCAAGAAGTCGAAGGAATTGTCCATGGACCTCAAGGAGGTGACCAAGAAGCGGATGTACATTCTGACAGAGCTCCAGACTTTTTTTCCTTTTTTTTCAAATTTTATTTGTCACATACACATGGTTAGCAGATGTTAATGCGAGTGTAGCGAAATGCTTGTGCTTCTAGTTCCGACAATGCAGTGATAACCAACAAGTAATCTAACTAACAATTCCAAAACTACTGTCTTATACACAGTGTAAGGGGATAAGGAATATGTACATAAGGATATATGAATGAGTGATGGTACAGAGCAGCATACAGTAGATGGTATCGAGTACAGTATATACATATGAGATGAGTATGTAGACAAAGTAAACAAAGTGGCATAGTTAAAGTGGCTAGTGATACATGTATTACATAAGGATGCAGTCGATGATGTAGAGTACAGTATATACGTATGCATATGAAATGATAATGTAGGGTAAGTAACATTATATAAGGTAGCATTGTTTAAAGTGGCTAGTGATATATTTACATCATTTCCCATCAATTCCCATTATTAAAGTGGCTGGAGTTGGGTCAGTGTCAATGACAGTGTGTTGGCAGCAGCCACTCAATGTTAGTGGTGGCTGTTTAACAGTCTGATGGCCTTGAGATAGAAGCTGTTTTTCAGTCTCTCGGTCCCAGCTTTGATGCACCTGTACTGACCTCGCCTTCTGGATGATAGCGGGGTGAACAGGCAGTGGTTCGGGTGGTTGATGTCCTTGATGATCTTTATGGCCTTCCTGTAACATCGGGTGGTGTAGGTGTCCTGGAGGGCAGGTAGTTTGCCCCCGGTGATGCGTTGTGCAGACCTCACTACCCTCTGGAGAGCCTTACGGTTGAGGGCGGAGCAGTTGCCATACCAGGCGATACAGCCCGCCAGGATGCTCTCGATTGTGCATCTGTAGAAGTTTGTGAGTGCTTTTGGTGACAAGCCGAATTTCTTCAGCCTCCTGAGGTTGAAGAGGCGCTGCTGCGCCTTCTTCACGACGCTGTCAGTGTGAGTGGACCAATTCAGTTTGTCTGTGATGTGTATGCCGAGGAACTTAAAACTTGCTACCCTCTCCACTACTGTTCCATCGATGTGGATAGGGGGGTGTTCCCTCTGCTGTTTCCTGAAGTCCACAATCATCTCCTTAGACTACCTCTGTGGAGATGGGAGAACCTTCCAGAAGGACAACCATCTCTACAGCACTTCACCAATCAGGCCTTTACGCTAGAGTGGCCAGACGGAAGCCACGCCTGCGCTTTGGTCCACTTCTTCATGCAACGATGACCGTTAAACCATGAGGTCAAATTAATTGTCCGTAGAGCACAGATCTGGGAAGGCTACCAAAACATTTCTGCAGCATTCAAGGTCCCCAAGAACACAGTGGCCTCCATCATTCTTAAATGGAAGAAGTTTGGAACCACCAAGACTCTTCCTAGAGCTAGCCGCCCGGCCAAACTGAGCAATCGGGGGAGAAGGGCCTTGGTCAGGGAGGTGACCAAGAACCCGATGGTCACTCTGACAGAGTTTCAGAGTACCTCTGTGGAGATGGGAGAACCTTCCAGAAGGACAACCATCTCTACAGCACTTCACCAATCAGGCCTTTACGCTAGAGTGGCCAGACGGAAGCTACGCATCAGTAAAAGGCACATGATAGCCCTCTTGGAGTTTGCCAAAAGTCACCTAAAGGACTCAGACCATGAGAAACAAGATTATCTGGTCTGATGAAACCAAGATTGAACTCTTTGACCTGAATGCTAAGCTTCCCATCAGGAGGAAACTTGGCGACATCCATACGGTGAAGCATGGTGGCGGCAGCATCATGCTGTGGGGATGTTTTTCAGTGGCAGGGACTGGGAGACTAGTCAGGATCGAGTGAAAGATGAATGGAGCAAAGTATAGAGAGATCCTTGATGAAAACGTGATCCAGACTGGGGCAAAGCTTCACCGTCCAACAGGACAATGACCCTAAGCACACAGCCAAGACAACGCAGCAGTGGCTTCGGGACAAGTCTCTGAATGTCCTTGAGTGGCCCAGCCAGAGCCCGGATCGAACATACAGTGCCTTGCGAAAGTATTCGGCCCCCTTGAACTTTGCGACCTTTTGCCACATTTCAGGCTTCAAACATAAAGATATAAAACTGTATTTTTTTTGTGAAGAATCAACAACAAGTGGGACACAATCATGAAGTGGAACGACATTTATTGGATATTTCAAACTTTTTTAACAAATCAAAAACTGAAAAATTGGGCGTGCAAAATTATTCAGCCCCTTTACTTTCAGTGCAGCAAACTCTCTCCAGAATTTCAGTGAGGATCTCTGAATGATCCAATGTTGACCTAAATGACTAATGATGATAAATACAATCCACCTGTGTGTAATCAAGTCTCCGTATAAATGCACCTGCACTGTGATAGTCTCAGAGGTCCGTTAAAAGCGCAGAGAGCATCATGAAGAACAAGGAACACACCAGGCAGGTCCGAGATACTGTTGTGAAGAAGTTTAAAGCCGGATTTGGATACAAAAAGATTTCCCGAGCTTTAAACATCCCAAGGAGCACTGTGCAAGCGATAATATTGAAATGGAAGGAGTATCAGACCACTGCAAATCTACCAAGACCTGGCCGTTCCTCTAAACTTTCAGCTCATACAAGGAGAAGACTGATCAGAGATGCAGCCAAGAGGCCCATGATCACTCTGGATGAACTGCAGAGATCTACAGCTGAGGTGGGAGACTCTGTCCATAGGACAACAATCAGTCGTATATTGCACAAATCTGGCCTTTATGGAAGAGTGGCAAGAAGAAAGCCATTTCTTAAATATATCCATAAAAAGTGTTGTTTAAAGTTTGCCACAAGCCACCTGGGAGACACACCAAACATGTGGAAGAAGGTGCTCTGGTCAGATGAAACCAAAATTTAACTTTTTGGCAACAATGCAAAACGTTATGTTTGGCGTAAAAGCAACACAGCTCATCACCCTGAACACATCATCCCCACTGTCAAACATGGTGGTGGCAGCATCATGGTTTGGGCCTGCTTTTCTTCAGCAGGGACAGGGAAGATGGTTAAAATTGATGGGAAGATGGATGGAGCCAAATACAGGACCATTCTGGAAGAAAACCTGATGGAGTCTGCAAAAGACCTGAGACTGGGACAGAGATTTGTCTTCCAACAAGACAATGATCCAAAACATAAAGCAAAATCTACAGTGGAATGGTTCAAAAATAAACATATCCAGGTGTTAGAATGGCCAAGTCAAAGTCCAGACCTGAATCCAATCGAGAATCTGTGGAAAGAACTGAAAACTGCTGTTCACAAATGCTCTCCATCCAACCTCACTAAGCTCGAGCTGTTTTGCAAGGAGGAATGGGAAAAAATTTCAGTCTCTCGGTGTGCAAAAACTGATAGAGACATACCCCAAGCGACTTACAGCTGTAATCGCAGCAAAAGGTGGCGCTACAAAGTATTAACTTAAGGGTGCTGAATAATTTTGCACGCACAATTTTTCAGTTTTTGATTTGTTAAAAAAGTTTGAAATATCCAATAAATGTCGTTCCACTTCATGATTGTGTCCCACTTGTTGTTGATTCTTCACCAAAAAATACAGTTTTATATCTTTATGTTTGAATCCTGAAATGTGGCAAAAGGTCGCAAAGTTCAAGGGGGCCAAATACTTTCGCAAGGCACTGTATCTGGAGAGACCTGAAAACAGCCATTCAGCAACGCTCCCCATCCAAACTGACAGAGCTTGAGAGGATCTGTAGAGAAAAATGGTGTGCTAAGCTTGTAGCATCATACCCAGGAAGACTCAAGGCTGTAATCGCTGCCAAAGGTACTTCAACAAAGTACTGAGTAAAGGGTCTGAATATTTATGTAAATGTGAATACAAATGTTGTCAATATGGGGTATTGTGTGTAGATTGATGAGGGAAAAAAACTATTTAATAAATTTTAGAATAAAACTGTAATGTATCAGAATGTGGAAAAAGTCAAGGGGTCTGAACACTTTTTACGAATGCACTGTATGTAAAGCGATCTCAGTGGATTAGTGCAAGCAGTTGGATTCCCAGTTTATACCCTGATATTACCAAATGTACAATGGGGACATATTGCTTTGAGGACTTTTATTGGTGAGTTGTGAGCCCTGTTCCTTAGAAACAAAGTTGACTGGTGATTGACTGGTAGATTGTGTGCATTGCACCTGTGGCATGGCTCCCTTGGCTTTGCTGTTTTCCCTCTCTATTCTCCCGACAATAGAATGTGCATTTGATTATAGCAATATTTCCTCTGGCCTCTTGGATCCTTCCTTAAGTTATGTTAGTCATCTTGTTACTTCTCATCTCCCCCCAGGAACAGTCTCAGTCAGACACATGCAGCTTTAACAAGAGGCGCTAGCCTCCATGAGACAAAGAGCCTCTGTGGCCGCATACTGTCGTATTCCAGCATCAGTACACGATTTTGATGCACTAGAATGTAGAATAATGGTCGACATTCTCTCTGTGCTATATAACTGTGTTATGTTGGCATATCTTTCCTTCTTCTCAGTATACTGTCATCCATCCTCAGAATAAAATAGATCTTTACTGAATTCTATAGTATGTCTTTTGGGTGTGTTTTCCGACATTTGCGTAAGTGCAATTAAAGCCCCTGATTAAGGGTGCGAGTTCAATCCATTTTGAGCCCATTTAGCATTAATATTCCCTCTGTATCACAGATTACTGTGAAAGGACGTTATTTCCTGTTGACTTTGAGGCATATAAAAGGTGTATGTAATTACACAGCCCACGTTGGGTTCAACGGTGCAATGACAGACCACCTAGAACATCAGTCTTTCAGTAGGCTTCACTTTACAGGCCTCTGTTGGTCTGTCAAGGCAATGTACAAGTTCCCTGGTGATATGAGGAGCTCAAGACCATCCATTCCTCACTGTCTTCCACATACAATGTTGGGAGGGTGGAGGTGGAGGATGGGGCTTTTGCTGCACCTTGGGCCCAATGGAGCGTAGGCGTACAGAGTTGTTAACTTTGACGCGGACGAAGTGAGCTCACAAGTGGCACAGCGGTCTAAGGCAGTGCTAGAGGAATCACAACAGACCAAGGTTCGATTCCATGTTGTATTTCAAACAGCCGTGATTCGGAGTCCCATAGGGTGGCAGAAAACTGGTCCGGGTTAGGCCGTCATTGTAAAAAAAAAAAAAATCTTAATTAACTGACTTGCATAGTTAAATAAGAAGTGGGTTATGATTTTAAACAGCCAATACAGAGATGCATAGGGAACAGCTAAGGCTACTATCATCATCATTATTCTCCCAAAATACGCAAAACCTCAAGAGGCTTTGTACAGAAAGTACATAAAATAGCATCAGTGATGGAGAAGTCATATGAGGACAGATGTCTTTCATTTTAGTCTGAATTTATCCTCAGAGAACTAATGTGACGTTACTATGGTAATGCTAAGATTGTGCACTGTGTTTGTCTTACACAAAATATGTTTGAACTTTTGAAGTCTCATTTTGTGGCAGCTACTGATTTAACTTGCCTGGGGAAAAATGGGTAGGTTCCTAACATGAATATTTGACTAAATCACAAATTAGGAGTAAAGAAAATAACACTTGAATAAAGCCCTCGAAGATGACAATTTCTTTATAAATCATGCATACATTTAGTAACACTACATTTTAAGGGCTATACTGAAATCAAGTGCATGGGTCTGCCAGAGTGGAGTTACTCGAGAACTGAAGCATCAAACACACTAACCTCAAGATTCTCCATTCTCTCATTTAGAGATGGTATAAATAGATGGGTGGGTTGTTAAACAACAATTTTGGGGCAAAACAACTGTCAAAGCATTATTTACTACATGTAAACTATATTTAGTCTTCAAGTGTTTATTGAAAACATAAATACATTTGCACATACATTTGTGTTCTATCAAATCTATCAAATACATCGTTACAGTTGTTGGTTAGCTATTTAGCAAATCTTACCATATTAGCATAGACGTGACTTAAGTCAAAACACCTCAAAACAAAACATATCAAGAACAAGACACAACTAGCTGAAACAAGCCACCTATGATTCCCCACATGGCAGCTTCTTGTCATTGTTCCTAGCTATCTGATTGTTCAGAATCATAACACTACACAGCCTTCTGCCTCAACGATGCGCGCACATACATTTTTGTGATGTTGATGTAAAACAGAATAATTAGGAGCTGTCATGCATGAGACAAACTTGGCTTGGAGCTTTGGGAATGCTAGGTCGTTAGCAAGGATGAGGGAAGGGCACTTGCATGATCATGTCATTCATTATCTAACAAAACGTAGACCAGCCAGAGGAGAATAAGTAATGTCTGCCTCTCAAAATCTGTTTTCTATTTCTCCCTTTCTCTGATACCTGTCCCTCAGAGCTGAGTATTCTTCCTCCCTCTGCTAATTGCATTTGGAATGTATTCTGACTTTTTCCACGTTGTTACATTACAGCCTTTGTCTAAAATGGATTAAATAGTTTTTCCCCTCATCAATCTACACACAATACCCCATAATGACTAAGCAAAAACAGTTAACATGTGCATATGTGTGATTAGGGTCATTGTCCTGTTGGAAGGGGAACCTTCACCCCAGTCTGAGGTCCTGAGTGCTCTGGAGCAGGCTTTCATCAAGGATCTCTCTGTACTTTGCTCCGGTCGTATTTCCCTCAGTCCTGACTAGTCTTCCAGTCCCTGCCGCTGAAAAACATCCCCACAGCATGCTGATGCAACCACCATGCTTCACCGTATGAATGGTGCCAGGTTTCCTCAAGATGTGATGCTTGGCATTCAGGCCAAAGGGTTCAATCTTGGTTTCACCAAACCAGAGAATCTTGTTTCTCATGGTCTGAGTCCTTCAGGTGCCTCTTGGCAAACTCCAAGTGGGCTGTCATGTGCCTTTAACTGAGGAGTGGCTTACATCTTGCCACTCTACCATAAAGGCCTGATTGGTGGTGTGCTGCAGAGATGGTTGTCCTTCTGTAAGGTTCTCCCATCTCCACAGAGGTACTCTGGAACTATGTCAGAGTGACCATCGGGTTCTTGGTCACCTCCCTGACCAAGGCCCTTCTCCCCCGGTTGCTCAGTTTGGCCAGGCTGCTAGCTCTAGGAAGAATCTTGGTGGTTCCAAACTTCTTCCATTTAAGAATGATGGAGGCCACTGTGTTCTTGGGGACCTTGAATGCTGCAGAAATGTTTTGGTACCCTTCCCAGATCTGTGCCTCGACACAATCCTGTCTTGGTGCTCTACGGACAATTCATTCGACCTCATGGTGTAACGGTCATCGTTGCATGAAGAAGTGGACCAAAGCACAGCGTGGTAAGTGTTCATGATTTATTAATAGAACTGAACACTGAATAACAAAACACCAAAGAGAACGAACTAAACCAAAACAGTTCTGTCTGGTGCAGACACAAAAACAGAAAACAACTACCCACAAAACAGAGGTGGGAAAAGGCTACCTAAGTATGGTTCTCAATCAGAGACAACAATAGACAGCTGCCTCTGATTGAGAACCACACGCGGCCAAACACACAGAACTAGAAAACATAGAACACAAAACATAGAATGCCCACCCCAACTCACGCCCTGACCAAACCAAAATAGAGACATAAAAAGGATCTCTAAAGTCAGAGCGTGACAGTACCCCCCCCCCCCCCCCCCCCAAAGGTGCAGACTCCGGCCGCAAAACCTAAACCTATAGGGGAGGGTCTGTGTGGGCATCTATCCGCCGTGGGTGGCGGCTCTGGTGCGGGACGTGGACCCCGCTCCTCCTTAGGCTTGGCCCACTTAGGTGGCGCCTCTGGAGCGGGGTCCCTCGCCGCCGACCCCGGACTGGGGACCCTCGCAGCGGGCCCTGGACAGGAGGGCGACTCTGGCAGCTCCGGACAGGGGGCGACTCTGGCAGCTCCGGACAGGGGGCGACTCTGGCAGCTCCGGACAGGGGGGCGACTCTGGCAGCTCCGGACAGAGGGGCGACTCTGGCAGCTCCGGACAGGGGGGCGACTCTGGCAGCTCCGGACAGGGGGGCGACTCTGGCAGCTCCGGACAGGGGGGCGACTCTGGCAGCTCCGGACAGGGGGGCGACTCTGGCAGCTCCGGACAGGGGGGCGACTCTGGCAGCTCCGGACAGGGGGGCGACTCTGGCAGCTCCGTACAGGGCGCAGGCCCAGAACTCACCAGGCTGGGGAGACGTGCCTTTCCAAATCATGTCCAGTCAATTTAATTTACCACAGGTGGACTCCAATCAAGTTGTAGAAACATCTCAAGGATGATCAATGGAAGCAGGATGCACCTGAGCTCAACTTTAAGTCTCAGAGTAAAGGGTCTGAATACTTATGTAAGTAAGGTTTTTTTTTTCTTTTTTTTTCTTGGAAACATTTATAGAAAACAGTTTTTTCGCCTTGTCATTATGTGGTATTGTCAGTAGATTGATGAGGAAAATGTATTTTTAGAGTAAGGCTGCAATGTAACAATATGTGGACAAAATGTGAGTCTGAATACTTACGAACCTTATCTAGGCCTACCCTCCACATTTCTAGGATCAGCCTACTCCCTACCACAGATCTAGGACCAGCCTACCCTCCCACAGATCTAGAATCCGTCTACCCTCTCACAGATCTAGGTTCAGCCTACCCCTCTCACAGATCTATTATCAGCCTACCCTCCCACAGATGTAGGATCTGCCTACCCTCCCACTGATCTATAATCGTGCTAACCTCTAACATATCTATGATCAGCTTACCCTCCACAGATCTAGGATCAGTCTACACTCCCACAGATCTAGGATCAGCCTACCCTTCCCACAGATCTAGGATCAGCCTAACCCTCCCACAATCCTGACCATAACCAGATATGAGGTGGGTCTAGGTGCAACATTAGCTTACTCCTGACAGGACAAGACATATATGGTCAATTGTCCTCCTTCTTCCAATTGTGTTGGCATGTTTGCCACTTGAAGGATCAGAGGGGTGACCTAACAGCATGCCCACTCACTCAGGGTGTGTCTCCCATGGCTGCTCCTTAGTGAGTTACAGACCATCAGTGCCTGCCTTGGCCATTAACCCACACGCCATAAACAACCCCACACAAAGCACCGATTGTTCCCCCTCGATCCGAGTCACACAGTGACGCAAACCCTCTTCTTTGTCTTCCTGTAAAGTCAGCAAAACGTATCTTTTTGAATGAAAGAAAGTCAGTGTGGGTTTAGTTTTCTAAATGCTTACTTTATCAAATATGAATGAAAACAATAGGAAGTGCTGGCTCTTGAAATAGATTCACACTTTTCAGTTTGTGTTCTGTCATACAGATGGTTATCCAATGTTTATCCCAAAAACACCAATGTACTGTAATACATTTATTTCAAATTTAAATGTTTCAGTTCATTCACAGATATCAACTGCTATTACATGGCATATGTTACAGGAAGAGCTGCCCTTGGTGATCATGTAGTGTTTGTGTCCTGTCAGAGCGTTGTGACAGTTGGTGCAGGGTGAAACCACCATTAAGAGATGGCCTCGATGCCATAGTTGTCCTCTCTCTATTTCTCTCTCTCTCACACACACAAATGCTTATACAGAGTGACACAATGCAGAGTTTGTTATGGCCTCTGGTCAGTGCTGTGTTACCCTTTTCCAGCCATTGGTAACTGTCCAGAGGGAGGAAAAGGGTGAGGGAAGGAGAGTAAGGGAGGAGAGGAGGAGAATGGAAGAGGAGAGGAGAAGGGAGGCGAAGGAGAGGAAGGGAGGGAGAACGGAGGAGAGGAGAAGGGAGGAGGAGGAGAGGAAGGGAGGAGAGCAGAGGAGAGGAGAGGAGAAGTAGAGGAAGGGAGTAGAATGGAAGGGATGAGAAGGGAGGATAGGGAGAGGAAGGGAGGAGAAGGGAGGAGAAGGAGAGGAAGAGAGGAGGAGAGGAGAAGGAAGGAAAAGGAGAAGGGAGGAGAAGGGAGGAGAACAGATGGGAGGAGAAGGAGAGGAGAGGGGAATGAGAAGGGAGAAGGAGAGGAAGATAGGAGGAGAAGGAAAGAGAAGGGAGGAGAAGGAGAGGAGAAGGGAGAAGAAGAGAAGTAGAGGAGAGGGAGAGGAAGAGAGGAAAGGAGAAGGGAGGAGAATGGAGGAGAACAGATGGGAGGAGAAGGAGAGGAGAAGGAAAGGAGAAGGGAGAAGAAGGAGAGGAAGGGAAGAGAAGGGAGCAGAAGGGAGGAGAATGGAGAAGAAGATAAGTGGAGGAGAAGGAGAGGAAGGGAGGAAAGGAGAAGGGAGGAGAATGGAGGAGAACAGATGGGAGGAGAAGGAGAGGAGAAGGGAGGAGAAGGGAGGAGAACAGATGGGGGAGAAGGAGAGGAGAAGGAAAGGAGAAGGGAGAAGGAGAGGAAGATAGGAGGAGAAGGAAGGAGAAGGGAGGAGAAAGAGAGGAGAAGGGAGAAGAAGAGAAGTAGAGGAGAAGGAAAGGAAGGGAGGAAAGGAGAAGGGAGGAGAAAGGAGGAGAACAGATGGGAGGAGAAGGAGAGGAGAAGGAAAGGAGAAGGGAGGAGAAGGGAGGAGAACAGATGGGAGGAGAAGGAGAGGAGAAGGAAAGGAGAAGGGAGAAGGAGAGGAAGATGGAAGGAGAAGGGAGGAGGAGAGGAGAAGGGGGAAGAAGAGAAGTAGAGGAGAAGGAAAGGAAGGGAGGAAATGAGAAGGGAGGAGAATGGAGGAGAACAGATGAGAGGAGAAGGAGAGGAGAAGGAAAGGAGAAGGGGGAAGAAGGAGAGGAAGGGAAGAGAAGGGAGGAGAAGGAGAGGAGAATGGAGAAGAAGAGAAGTGGAGGAGAAGGAGAGGAAGGGAGGAAAAGGGAGGAGAAGGAGAGGAAGGGAAGAGAAGGGAGGAGAGGGAGAGGAGAAGGGAGAAGAAGAGAAGTAGAGCAGAAGGAGAGGAAGGAAGGAAAAAGAGAAGGGAGGAGAAGGGAGGATAACAGATGGGAGGAGAAGGAAAGGAGAAGGGAGAAGAAGAAGAGGAATGGAAGAGAAGGGAGGAGAAGGGAGGAGAAGGAGAGGAGAAGGGAGAAGAAGAGAAGTAGAGGAGAAGGAGAGGAAGGGAGGAAAAGGGAGGAGTGGAGAATCTAAAGCATGATTTAATTACGTAGTAACTTTTCATCATGTTTACGTCAGTGCCCGAGTGATGTTGAGCCAGATTGTGTCTCATGTCACCAGAGTTCCGCTCCAAGCACATTCACTCTTTGTGACTCCAACATTAAATGGACGAGTGCACTGCTTTATTTATAAGGCTATGTTGTTTCTTTACAGACGTTCTGTGCTAGGGATCACACCTGGGGCCAGTTGGGCATATGCCTGGTCGTAACTCGACGCCTGATAGAATTCGTTTGAATGTTTTGCTTGATAGCCACAGTCAAAGCACTTCAATTGCTGCAGTAAATGGTGTGTAATTGCTGGAAAAAGTACAGTGTGCTATGCAGACTTATGGGCTTACTTGTTGGATAAATTCACTTCCTCTTCCTCGGTTTGGTACACCAAACAGGTTAACAGAGGAATACCGTTGGCCAGCACTGGCGGAATTCACAAAACTTCCCTGGATCTCTTAAGAAGGGGCACCATCTCTTTGCAAATATACTTGAAAGGTTCAAACCATTCTTGTCAGGATTTATGGTTTGTGTGCAAAAACCATCCTGTTCATGGCTTTTGTTTTACTGAATTCAAGATACGTGCCACCATTCTTTCTTGTTGATTAAAATCATCCTTCTTAAAACTAATATGGAGAAATCATAATATTTGAAGTAATTTTCCAGCAGGGCTATTAGAGGGTATGGGTGAAGCAGATCATTAGTGCTTCGATAATGACTTCTTAGTATCAATACCCAGCTGTCAAAGCCAGGCATGAGCACTAATAAACTCAGCAAAAAAAGAAACGTCCTCTCACTGTCAACTGCATTTATTTTAAGCAAACTTAACATGTGTAAATATTTGTATGAATATAACAAGATTCAACAACTGAGACATAAACTGAACAAGTTCCACAGACATATGACTAACAGAAATGGAATAATGTGTCCCTGAACAAAGGGGCGAGGGGGTCAAACTCAAAAGTATCAGTCAGTATCTGGTGTGGCCACCAGCTGCATTAAATACTGCAGTGCATCTCCTCCTCATGGACTGCACCAGATTTTCTAGTTCTTGCTGTGAGATGTTACCCCACTCTTCCACCAAGGACATTTCAGGGTGGAATGGCCCTAGCCCTCACTCTCCGATCCAACAGGTCCCAGACGTGCTCAATGGGATTGAGATCCGGGCAGAACACTGACATTCCTGTCTTGCAGGAAATCATGCACAGAACGAGCAGTATGGCTGGTGGCATTGTCATGCTGGAGGGTCATGTCAGGATGAGCCTGCAGGAAGGGTACCGCATGAGGGAGGAGGATGTCTTCCCTGTAACGCACAGCGTTGAGATTGCCTGCAATGACAACAAGCTCAGTCCGATGATGCTGTGACACACCACCCCAGACCATGATGGACACTCCACCTCCAAATCGATCCCGCTCCAGAGTACAGGCTTCGGTGTAACGATCATTGTTTTGACAATAAACGTGAATCCGAAAAAAACGTGACTCGTCAGTGAAGAGCACTTTTTCTGGTCCAGCGAGGGTGGGTTTGTGCCCATAGGCGCTGTTGCCGGTGATGTCTGCTGAGGACCTGACTTACAACAGGGCTACAAAGCCCTCAGTCCAGCCTCTCTCAGTCTATTGCGGACAGTCTGAGCACTGATGGAGGGATTGTGTGTTTCTGGTGTAACTCTGGAAGTTGTTGTTGCCATCCTGTACCTGTCCTGCAGGTGTGATGTTCGGATGCACCGATCCTGTGCAGGTGTTGGTACACGTGGTCTGCCACTGCGAGGACGATCAGCTGTCTGTCCTGTCTCTCTGTAGCGCTGTCTTAGGCATTGCACGGTACAGACATTGCAATTTATTGTCTTGGCCACATCTGCAGTCCTCATGCCTCCTTGCAGCATGCCTAAGGCACGTTCACGCAGATGAGCAAGGACCCTGGGCATCTTGCTTTTGGTGTTTTTCAGAGTCAGTAGAAAGGCCTCTTTAGTGTCCTAAGTTTTCATAACTGTGACCTTAATTGCCTACCGTCTGTAAGCTGTTAGTGTCTTAACGACCGTTCCACAGGTGCATGTTTATGGTTCATTGAACAAGCATTGGAAACAGTGTTTAAACCCTTTACCATGAAGATCGGTGAAGTTATTTTAATTTTTACGAATTATCTTTGAAAGACAGGGTCCTGAAAAAAATTACGTTTTTTTTGTTGTTGCTGAGTTTATATGCTAAACCCTGCTATGATTACAAATCAGAGTCAGTAATAACGATGCTGATGAGAGTGAATGGGACATAATGAGAGCCTACAAAATGGTGGAGATAGCTGAAGAGATCTGAAGGTCCTACTGAACACCAGTTATTGCCATGAATAACCCTTTTGTCGAAAAAAGCTTTTTGTCAAGAGAAGAAAATCATTTGGCAGCTCATAGCTATGTCATTGTAGCCTCTCATCCCAGTAGAGGAGGTGAAGGGGGGACCACTTATTGTACCCCTAATAGCAGGCAGGCAGTCCTTTCAGGGCATTCAGTATGGGAGGGAAGCGGGAATTCTCAGTGCGAAAAACACTAATTTATGCACTCAAGCGTTCAATCACAGGCGGTGACCTAGATATTAGGATACAATGCAACAGAGGGTTGAGACAATAAAGCCCTTATCCTCCCAGGATGGCTGTCCATCCGCTCCATCAGATGGATCCCATATACAACAAGGCTGAGCTGAGCCGACAGCCCTGTCTGCACCCGCACTCACAGGGCACTGCCCACGGGAGGGAGTCAGGACATGGCAGCCATACTGTGCGCTGTGGATTCCTCCAAAAGCCATTGGGATGTGCATGCAAATCAACCCGGTCTCTCATTAACTAGGTACTATATGGACAAGTGCATCAAAACATTGTGCCTATTTTTACATATAGTACATATGCCAATGTAGAGCAGAGGAACCGCTTATCCCTTCTGAGACCAAGGAGTTCAGTACCAGAATCTCTGCGGGGGTGAGTTTCCCAGAAGTTTTGCAGCACTAACGTCTTTACGAGTTTTACACTTGTAAAACTGTGGCGCTTTAATATTAAAGATCCATTGATACTGGGGAAACTTGCCTGTGTGTTTATATAGCCATTTGGTGTCTGTTTCATAGAAACCAGGGAAATTATGTTTGGCATGTTTTGGCTGTCACGTAGCATTGTTTGGTCTGTGTTTTAGATGGTGTTAGGCTCACCAGAGTTTATTTGAGGAAATCTGTCTTTTCCGAGGGGCTTTTCTTTCCTACAAAGGGGCTCCCGAGTGGTGCAGTAGTCCAAAGGCACTGCATTTCAGTGCTAGAGGCGTCACTACAGGCCCTGGTTTGATCCCGGGCTGTATCACAACCAGCCGTGATTGGGAGTCCTTTAGGGCAGTACACAATTGGTCCAGCATCGTTCGGGTTAGGGTTTGGCTGGGATCGGCCGTCATTGTAAAATAAGAATTTGTTCTTAACTGACTTGCCTAGCTAAATAAATAAATATAAATGAGAGACTGGGTTGTGCAAACACACGAGTAGATTTTTGAGGAACATCCAACTGATCATGCGGACAGAGTGGTAGTGATATACTAACCCATAGTAAATGTTTTGTGTCCACGTATACCACAGGGGAATTTGACAGAAACGTAGGGACAGACCTGGTTATTGTGGATTCATATTGTAGCATTAGTCTGGATGAGCGTGTTGACATGGCAACCATAAACTGTGATGGGTAACATTACGGACAGCGTTGCCCTGTACCAGATATAGAACGTTCTATGTACATATGAGAGTACCATCATTCATAACACAGATGAATGCAACGTACACCTCACGTATCAAACCCAGACTATATCACGTGGACCCCCCCATGTTGCCCTGAAGTGCCAAGTCATATCAGAAACAAGAGTTTACAAGCATTAAATATTCATAAGGCACACGCCTTACAACAGAATAGATGTTTGCTTGTACAGTATAATTATTAATCCACAGATGTGTGGGTTGGGACACATCTGAAAATCATTTGACTGGGCAGACTTCATGAAAATAGATGACAGTTTCGAACAATACCAAAGGGGCTTTTCAACAATGAAATACCACATTGTTTCAGAGTGCAGTGAGTAGCGCACCCAAACATGATGTTATGTGAGAATGTGTTTTGAACCAATGGCAGACACTTTAGTCGATGGATGCTGTATTTCTGCATGCTTACTGTGTAGTTACCTGATAGATCCAGCCGTGAGACGGGAGACTTGCTTTAGACTCTGCTTTCGATATCCACACTCACTGTTTTCTCATTTCACACCTTAGTTTGCATGTGGCATAACTCCCAGAGGTGGTTTTGGTTACCATGGCACCCTGGCTCCTTGTCAATCATGAAGGATACTGGGCTTGTACAGAATGCCCTGCCCATCCCACGTAACCCTGAAAGGAGTTAGTCTAAGGTCACTGAGCAACTTGTTTAGCGGCAATACATCAATGTATTATCAAGCTATTGTTTCCAAAGGAATAGAGGAACCTTTAATTGCAACTAGGAAGCAGGGATGTCCAACCGACTCGCAGGTTTTCATGGAAAGGAACTACTGTGATATACTGGACTTTTGGCATATTGTAAATCTTTCGTGTTTTTGATCATCATTATGAAAAGTGAAGCAGGATTTTTTTTTAGGGACGCTGAGGTAACTGTCACTCTAGCGGCCGACCGACAGATGCCCATCAATCACATCCAGCTGCCTTGTTAAGTTATAATAAATGCCTGTGGATTTAAATGAATAATTCCATTACATGGGCACATAACATAAAGAAAGAACCATGGTTGTTTTCATCTGTAGACTACACTGAAAACCCCTGTACATAATGTACATAACTGTTGAATACCATACAAACAGTGACTATGGTCAGTATGATTGTTGATGAATGAAATGAGGAGCATGCGGGTTCAGGAAAACGGACATCTTTGTTGTTCTGCGGAGGTCCTGACTGGCAGCTTCTGTGGCACAACAGTTTTTTCATACAACAGAGAGCTTGAACCTCACAGTGAGTTGCAGATTGACCAAGACACTTTCAGGCATGTTATTTTGGATAGTTAATAGAGATGAGCGCTAATATTCTCAGTTCCCATTACAAAAATGCCATTGTCATTGAACAGGGTATATATACTGTAGATAGAATTGTGCATGTTTAATGTCACCACAAGCTCAGCTAAAGTAAGAACTTAAGAAACACATTCCTTAACAAAATCAATGCACTGCCTCAACAAAAGGACCTCACTCTTATGACTGGATGAGCACGGGAGGCTGAAATCATTTTTATGGAACATTTTCTTTTTCTCTTTAATCAGATTGAGCTTTTCTGATAGCTGGACTCTGGAGACATGCCATTCCATTAAGAACAGCAGTTCAATCGACAGGTCACCTACCGTAGCCATGGATTTGCATAACGGTCGAGGTTCAAAAATACTTATTTTCCCGGTTTCCAAATAAATACACTATTCCAGTCTTTTTGTCAAAATAGGTTTAGCCAAACGTTGACCAACGATGTCTCATTTCTGGTAATATGTTCACCTGTAAAATGTGTTGCTGTTCAATGGCCCTCAGCTACAGCATTATCCTAACAGTCAGAGTGAACTCTATGGAGCCTTTTACTTCCTGTGAAGAGAAAAAAAGTGTAGTCACTATGCATAATCCCATCAGGAACAGAGGGAGTGATTGAAAATGAAAGACGGGCTCAGAAGCACTGTGGGAGGACAGTGTTGTGAGGAGAATAAGCCGTTGTGTTCCATAACAAGACCGGATCTGACAGCCAAATGATTTGGGGACATCATGGGTCTATATACGGCAGATGAAAGTCGTACACCATTTTGTTGCACTGTGTATGGACGTTATGGCAGCCATGTTGTTTTGTTACTGTAGTATTGCAGGCAGGCAATATCTCCACAATGTATTACAAATCAGGACCAGGAAGCCATAAAACAGCATCATTCTGTTAAACAGAGACAATGCAATTTTGCCAAAAATATGATTGTGTCCATCTATGCCGTTCCTATCAGCGCAGATGTTACTTGATCACAAACATGTTGTAAGCTTGACATTCAAGTCAAGCATGTTCCAGAAATGTTCTAAGGACACAGTTTTCAATAGAAACGTTCTTAGACTGTCTAGAAAACTGGACGACTATACAGAACATTGAAGGAAGGCTGAACAGAACCAAGGCTCACGTCTGAAATGAACTCCTGAGAGCCAACAACCAACCATCTCCATGGAAATGCATGATTCGCACCATACCCTAGTTAAGTCCAATACTATGAACACTTCTTCTCTACCCACCCTACCATCTGATCTAACTCCCTGCCACTCGGCCGACCATGACGTCATGGAGACAGCTGAGAAGCAGATTCCTGCGGTTGCCGTGGTGACGGGTAGTGAAACAAGGGTTACTGTGTACTCTGGGGAGTGGGTAGTGATGTCACAATGGCCAGATGAGAAACTCCCCCTCTGAGAGCTAACTGGCCATTCTCAGGAAACCACACTCCTCTTCTCCATCTGGAGAATATTATCACATATGTTTAGTTCCCAAGACAAAATGACGAGGTAGATTTATTATCCATAGTTAACAGTTTTGGAAGAAGGTATGTTAGTCCCTAAATAGTAAGTGGATTGTTTATTCCATATATGAAGATATTGACATTTTGAGGGTCAAAGAAACATTCAAACAAATTCTGTGTTCTTTTTTTATTAAAGTGAGCAACAACAACAAAAAAAGACCACTCCAGTAACTTTACTGACTGACTGAAGTGTATCGTACAGTTTTCTGCTATCAAATACAGAGTGCATAATATACTTACATAGCAAGGGAGCTAGGCATAACTTTGACCTGATTCACAAGAATCACCATTATAAGCTAAACACAATACAGTACGATCAGCCATTTTCAATATATTACTTTCCATTTGACACAGACTCTCTGTGGAAGCAGAAAAAGAACACTATGACCCACCCCAAAAAATAATATAATAATTAAAAAGAGAAAACACTGGTGAGTTTATAATGAATTTGCTATAAATTGAATTGAACTACACATATGTATTCCTTTCCGTATGGTTTCTGTAAACAAGTGGTCACCAACCTTTGAGTGAAGATCACTTTGAGTCAAAATGGAAGCTGAGATCTACTGCTCAGATTTTTTTTTGAAAACGTAACCAATTACAGTTCTGTAACAATGAGGTTTGTGCAGTAGGCTATAGGCCCAATACATTATCAATGCTTGAATTTCCCTGACAATGTTTTTCTTCTCAGACCATTTGGAAATCCTATTTAAAAAACGTTATTCAAAATGGGAAGACTTTGCCTTCCTGGCGCCAGGGGTGCTGAATCAAGTGCATCTACATCTTACAACCTAAAAGAAATCAGAAATAAAGTGCAACTACCGCCAACAGCGCAAAACAAATAACAAAATAGGAACGCAAGGCTTTATTGTTTAGTTTTTTACAGAGATGTTTGGTGATTGACTAGGAATGCCTTGGAGATCAACCACGGTTGGTGACCACTGCTGTAAACAAAGTGTAGACAGACAGTATAGTACGTATACAGAATTCTGCCCTCAAGTAGACAGACAGTATAGTACGTATACAGAACTCTGCCCTCAAGTAGACCAAGACAGTATAGTACGTATACAGAACTCTGCCCTCAAGTAGACCAAGACAGTATAGTACGTATACAGAACTCTGCCCTCAAGTAGACAGACAGTATAGTACGTATACAGAACTCTGCCCTCAAGTAGATAGACAGTATAGTACGTATACAGAACTCTGCCCTCAAGTAGACCAAGACAGTATAGTACGTATACAGAACTCTGCCCTCAAGTAGACCAAGACAGTATAGTACGTATACAGAACTCTGCCCTCAAGTAGACCAAGACACTTATGTCCACCAGAGTTTACGTCAATTTAATTCAAAGTCAAGTGGACATGGATTTAAAATGGGATGTGCCCTTTATCCGCATTATCAATTCAATTCCTATATTGACAGGAATAAAAAATGAACTGATCATAACTCTTAAGGGCCGGTCTCCCAGACTCAGATTAAGCCTATTCTCTGATTTACAAGCACTCTCACTGGAGATTGTCCATTGAGCATGCCTTTTATTCCAGGAGTAACCTTAACCTGAGTGTGGGGAAACCTGTCCAAATGGTTTAAAGTCCGAACTCTTCACATGGCAGTTGTAACTTTCTGAAGGAGGTCATGACCTTTGACCTCTCAGCAGTGGGTCCCCACAGTGGTGTAGGAGGAGGATGCCTCCCTGTGGATGGTGCTGAATGGTGACAGCTCCAGGTCGGTGGTGGTGCACTCGTGCTCGTTCTCCTCGCTGGTGGTGGCGGTGGTGGAAGACCTGGGAGGGCCGCACTCGTTACAGCAGCAGCAGCAGCAGTCCAGGAAGGCCCGGCTGAAGGGCTGGTACAGGCAGAACAGCAGGACGGGTGTCACCGCTGACTTACAGAACAACAGCAGCTGGCTGACCAGGTGGAGAATGTCCAGGGTCCGTCTGGGCACACCCGCTGCCATGTAGACAGTGACGATGTTGCAGATGTTCTCAGGGATGATGCAGAAGCCGTAGAGGATGGCCAACGCCACAACCGTACAGTTCATCTGGTTCTCCAGCTGGAGCTGCTTCTTGTTGCCACGCACACAGGCTCGCTCGGCCTGCTGGATTTTACGGGCAGTCACCAGGGAGCTGCCGATGGTGAACAGCGTTGGCAGGCAGAAGTAGCAGCCAAAATACCACCAGAGGCGGGCTCCGTCGTAGGTGAGGCCCAGCACATAGAGCGTGTCGGGGAGGTCGGTGGAGATACGAACCACACAGCGCTGGCAGGGCGTCACATCCGGAGGCTCGCCATCTTCAGTGACCAGCTGGTGGATCAGGAGCTCTGGCAGGGCCAATAGGAGAGCCCCGATCCAGATAACGGCCAGCTTGGCGGCCGTGGAGGCGCAGTTTTCAATCATCTCGTAATACATCTGGGCGTTGGTGGCGGCGCGAAGGCGGTCAATGCACAAAGCACACAGGGTGAAGGTGGTGACCCCGAGGGAAGAGACCTGGAAGGACAAAGAAAAGAGAGGAGGAAGTCAGACACTACTGTATGCAGTTGATGTGTTATTTCTGCACATTAACATTACAAATGAAGCACTTTGACAGAACTTTGATGGAAACAAGTATAGACTGTCACCAGGCCCTAGGCTTAACACACAATAGAGGAGACTAATCCTAATTGCAATGCACCTTGGAAAGTCTGGATGATATACCAAGGCCCCAGAGTCATCTTGTTCTCTGAAAAGACAGAATGAATGTGTCCACTGTACACTATGCGTGTTCAAAACACAGTTTAGAACAATTTTCATGTGACAATGGTACATACAGCACAGTATACTGGATGTCAACAGGTTTAGAGCGGGACAGCTCTGTTACTTACTGCACACGAGTTCCCAATTTCCATACTGAGATGCTTGAAAGTAGCCATGAGTAATGATTTATGTGTGATACTTTAAAGAATGGGAAGACTACATTTGGGCGTCAAAAAGGGGAACTTTAGACTTTCTAATTATATCAAATCATAATATTGATGACTGTATAACATAATAAGGTGCACAGTATACCGTGTGCAAGGGAGCCCATGACACAGAGAGAGCGAGAGAGATTGTGGAAAGAGTTTGATTTATATGCTAGGTCTTGTGACTCCCTCAGGGGGTTCTATTTATTGGGATTTGTTGATATGAACAGGTTTAAAATGAACTTGTCTGTGCCTGGAGGGGGGTATGAGGAAACATGTTTATCACAACAATGTGTGGACACCACCAAATATCCTTGCTATGTGTCATGACACACAAGGAATGCTTTGTCTCTAGTATCTTTCCCTCTATATGCTCGGTCAGCTCAAGTTGGAAATGTACTGCTGAGTAATTGTACATACGTAGCCAGTAATTTCATCACAGCTTTGATCAAATCTGTTAAAACACACCACCACTCCAGAGGCCCCAGCTAAAATTGGCCACAAACAGTTGCATTCATGAGTTTTACTGACAAATGTCAATAAAAAAAAATAAGGTCAGCCAAAGCAAAAACCTGATAATTTTTTAAAATGTATATGAATGCTGTACAGAAATTGTTTGTTTAGTGGGAAATTAATATCCAACTAGTCGGTGACAACTGTGTGGAGTTTGTGACAGCAACTATGTCAGCTTATTACAGTATTATAGACACTATGTCCTGGGATTGCCTATGATTTTTGTAGAAGTCCCCTTACCTTGTAGCAGACCCCTTACATTCCTACGACTTATCTAGCTTGTGAGAAATCAAGAGAAGAGAGAGGGAGTGAGAGAGAGAAAAGAGGGAGGGAGTGATAGAGAGAGAATATATTAAGGGAGAGAGAGAGAGAAGAGCAAGGGATAGATGGAGAGAGAAGATAGGGAGAGATGGAGAGAGAAGAGTGAGGGAGAGATGAAGAGAGAGGGAGAGATGGAGAGCGAGAGAAAAGAGAGAGGGAGAGAAGAGAGAGGGAGAGAGTATTGTCAAGACAAAGCGCTCTCAGCAAATACCATCATCGTCAACGTGACAGCTATCCTCTAGAGCTGTGTCAACAGTGGCGGGCAGGCCTTGTCTAACTAACCTCTCACCTTGGTGTCCATAATGACAAAATGTCATGTGACAGAGCACTTAGTTGCCACAGGAGCCATTAGAATTAATTGCCCCACTGTTTGTGTAGTTATGCTCCATTAATTGCTTGATTAGCGAGTCGCTTAGCATAACGAGGATGCGTCTGCCGCTATCCATTTAATGTTCTTACCACGGAGGCTGGCTACTCAAAGAGACTCAAAGTGCTATGTTTGGGACTGTGGTTTTAAAATGGCCTACAGGTCATGTTGGCATAGAATGGGACTTACAAACACAATGACAATCACTGCCACTAAGCAGCTTACAGACTAGCGCTGGCAGTTTATACAGCATCACTCATACAGATTGTTTGGGTCGTTTTGAGGTTGTTTATTTGTCTTGGGGTCATTGTGTAGGCCTATACACTGAGTGTACAAAACATTAAGAACACCTTCCTAATATCCCCCCCTTTTGCCCTCAGAACAGCCTCAATTCGTTGGGGCATGGTCTCTACAAAGTGTCGAAAGCGTTCCGCAGGGATGCGGGCCAATGTTGACTCAAATGCTTCCCAACTTGTGTCAAGCTCGCTGGATGTCCTTCGGTGGTGGACCATTCTTGATAGACACAGGAAACCCAGCAACGTTGCAGTTCTTGACACAAACCAGCGCGCCTGGCACCTACTACCATACCTTGCCCATTCACCCTCTGATTGGCACACATACACAATCCATGCCTCAATTGTCTCAAGGCTTAGAAATCCTTCTTTAAACTGTCTCCTCCCCTTCATCTACACTGATTGAAGTGGATTTAACAAGTGACATTAATAAGGGTTCATAGCTTTCACTGCCCCAACACTTTTTTAGCTCACAATATTTGACAGATTTCACAAGGAAGAGATGGTTATGACAGCAGACGTTGAACACCAGCTTCATCACCCAATCATAACATTCAATCAAGTAACACAATAGCTAGTGGACATTATTACCTCAATATAGGGGATGATTTTACAGGAGAACTCCCCCAACAGCCAATTCTTGGTCAGTTCATGGAAGATCACCAGGGGCAGGCAAAAAAAGATGACAACAAAATCCCATAGGGCGAGATTGGCTAGAAGAGAATTTGAAATACTTCTCATGTAGTAGTTGTGGCACACAATGCACATGATTGCTATATTCCCAATTAATCCAACAGTGAAAATGATGACCGAAATGATCATGATGGCATATGCCCCATATGATTCTGCTGTTACGGGGTAAAATGGGTTTTTTACATCTTTTCTCCTAGTTTGAGGATTGAGAGGAATCAGTGGGGTATAGTCCTGGAGGTCTGGCAAAGTGAACTGTTCATAATCAGTGGCATGAAATGGCATGTCTGTTGACTGGTTCTGGGCCATAGGTTTAGGCAGCGGTTCCCACGTGGCCAGCGGTGTGTCCAAAGACGCATCTGACAGCAAGGTTGGCTCGTTTATTAAGTTCCCTTTTTTACTGCCATCCTTCGCATTTCTTCTCCGACGGTCTACACTTGCTCTTTTGTGTATGCAGATCCGGTTGTGCTCGCCACGGTGGTGTCCTCCTCGCTTATGTCTCGTGGAGGGCTTTAAATGAATGTATACACCATCTCGTGTTTTCATGGCTGCATGTTTCTCCGTGTCCAACTTTTCTTCCATCAGCCTTTTTGACTCGCCTTCCTCGTGTAACCAAATGGGTTCTGTTCCATTTGACGAATTGCTTTTGCGCATTGTTATTTCATTCATACCCCTTTTCGTATTGAATGAAGTCACATGTATGTTATCCATCCATGTCCTAACCACATCCCAGGAGGATGAACTTGGAGTACGCACCCTTTTATTGTCAATGTCGTTGATAACTCTGCCATACGCCGAGTGCAATCTCTGACTATCACCATTGGTTTTGTGTAGATTCCCGATAGTGACGGCGGTTTCATAATGTCTAGGAATCATATTTGTCTTCTCCCCGTGTATTTGCGAGAACACATTCTCGCTCCAAAGTGAGAAACACAGTAATCTTAAGAGTAGTACCATCATTGTTTATTCTAAAACAGGCAACAATAGTATATTGTATTCCAAATATATTTATCCATGGATGATTACCACATCGGAGAGACGACAGAAATAAAGCCAAACCTTCATTCCATAGTTGTCAACACCACTTCGAATTAAATAAAGTGCACTTGGCAATTGACAGGTGCGTCTCCGAAATGCGACAAAGTAAAGTTCAACAACGGTTGTTTGCATACCATGTGAAGTAGGGTATGTTTGAATTTCGTCTGTGCCTCTGAATATATAACAGATTGTAAAAAGGTTAAATGGACACAAGATCGCATTTTCTATTCAAACGCATTTGCTTCTATGTCCGAAAAGCGCCCTGGACGGTTATTACTGGTACCCACGATCCGGGCGCCCAGAGTCGGAGAGGGAGTGCGTATTGTTGGGAATGTGCCAAGCTCCGTCTAGAGCTGCACACGTGAGCATCATGGAGAGAAGAGACGGGCTCCCCTGGCGGCTAAACCGGATCTGTTCAACTAAATCAGCTAGCATCACTCAACCATGTCAGACAATGTTTCTCCTTGAAATACTGAAGTAGCCTACAAAATGGTTCTTGTTTTGCTGGAGGTTTATCTCTGTTGTGCAACTTTCCAAAAACATGATTCACTGCAACTAGACGTTTTGGTTCAGCGTGGTGGCATGTTGTATAAGGACTACTGTACACATCAATGGATATGGCCTGGACTGCAGGACCACAACGTGTGAGGCGCTCGGGTTCATGGATGCAAGCACTCATTGTCTTTTTGTGAAAAACTTTTGGGGCCCATGCTTTCAGCAATTCCAAACACACCAGCATACTAGTCTATAGGCTATTGATTAATTTACCATTTTACTGCCACATTCAGTGGACAGGGGTTAAAGTAACTGTCCAGGGTTTCCAGATTTATATGAAATATTACCTAGAATTAATTACAATATGAGTGAAATAGTTTCCTTCTAAAAAAAAACTGTAATTAAGTATGTTCATCTTTTTTGTGTTGGAATGGTTTGGGGGTACCCCAATAACAGAATGGTGTGGCTATATGCAGTTGATAAAAATATTTACGCTAGTAATCCGCTGATTGGCCAGATCATCCTCCTCGGGAGTATGACATTATACTCTGTGAGAAAATAGCAATAATTAGTTGTGGCTGCTTTGGATGATGTATTGATGTCTCTATCTTCTTGCCCTTCGTGTAGTCTATGCCCAATAATGTTTGTACCATGTATCGTGCTGCGACCATGTTGTGTTGCTACCATGGTGTGTTGTCATGTGTTGCTACCTTGCTCAGTTGTTGTCTTAGGTCTTTTTTTATGTAGTGTTGTGTTGTCTCTCTTGTCATGCTACCACTAGTGTGAAAGCACCGCCAGCATTCAAAAGTGACCAAAACATCAGCCAGGAAGCATAGGAACTGAGAAGTGGTCTGTGGTCCCAACCTGCAGAACCACTCCTTTATTGGGGGTGTCTTGCTAATTGCCTATCATTTCCACCTGTTGTCTATTCCATTTGCACAACAGCATGTGAAATTGATTGTCAATCAGTGTTGCTTCCTAAGTGGACAGTTTGATTTCACAGAAGTGTGATTGACTTGGAGTTACATTGTGTTGTTTAAGTGTTCCCTTTATTTTTTTGAGCAGTGTATATATATATATATATATATATATAAAATACTTTTGAAAAATCCCAACCCCCTGTCCCCGCAGGAGGCATTTTGCATTTTGGGAGGCCCTCATTGTAAATAAGAATTTGTTCTTAACGTAAGTGGCCTAATTAAATAAAAGTTTAAATAAAATAAAACAAAAAAAGTCTGTTTGAGATTGAAGTGAGGTGGGGTTTTTGATGTGTTTTTTCCCTCTAATTTATGCTTTGGCCACAAACACGAGTATAGGATAAGTCAACAAAATTATGTGGGAATGAGTTAACCTCTTGAAACTAGGGGGCACTATTTTTATTTTTGGGAAAAATAACGTTCCCAAAGTAAACCGCCTATTTCTCAGGACCAGATGCTAGAATGTGCATATAATTGACGGCTTAGGATAGAAAACACTCCAAAGTTTCCAAAACTGTCAAAATATTGTCTGTGAGTATAACAGAACTGATATTGCAGGCGAAACCCTAAGGAAAATCCAATCAGGAAGTGCCTCTTATTTTGAAACCGTTGTGTTCCTATGCACCCCTATTGGCCATTGAAAGGGATATCGAGATTCCTTTTTCTACGTATTCCCTAAGGTGTCTACAGCATTTTGACATAGTTCCACACCTTTATGTTGAAGAATGAGCGTAAACGACTACATTGCGCAAGTGGCCAGCTGAGTGCTCTCAGAGTGATTCTTGCGTAAAAGACAGAGGTAGTCATTTTTCCTCTCGCTCCTACTGAAAAGCCAATTGTCCCGGTTGATATATTATCTAATAGATATTTGAAAAACACCTTGAGGATTGATTATAAAAAATGTTTGACATGTTTCTGTCGATATTATGGACATATATATTTATTTTTTTTGCCGTTGTCGTGACCGCTATTTCCGGTGGATTTCTCAACATAATGTGACCAACAAAAGGAGGTATTTGGGGTATAAAAATAATATTTATGGAACAAAAGGAACATTTGCTGTCTAACTGGGAGTCTCGTCAGTGAAAACATCCAAAGATCATCAAAGGTAAACGGTTAATTTGATTGCTTTTCTGATTTTCGTGACGCTAGGCTATCGATAAACTTACACAAAAGCTTGTCTTGCTTTGGCTGTAAAGCATCATTTCAAAATCTGAGATGACAGGGTGATTAACAAAAGGCTAAGCTGTGTTTCACTATATTTCACTTGTGATTTTATGAATATGAATATTTTCTAGCAAAAAAAATTGACCGTTGCGCTATGCTAATTCGTATAGTTGATGACAATTCTCCCAGATCCGGGATGGGTAGTTCAGGATATTAACTTTTGAAAGTGAGATTTCACCTCCCGAGTGGCACAGTGGTCACTAGAGGTCCTGCTTTGAGTCCAGGCTCTGTCGCAGCCGGCCGCGACCGGGAAACCCATGGTGCGGCACGCAATTGGCCCAGCGTTGTCCGGGTTATAGGGGAGGGTTTGGCCGGCAGGGATGTTCTTGTTCCATCACGCACTAGCGACTCCTGTGGTGGGCCGGGCGCAATGCACGCTGACACGGTCGCCAGGTGCACAGTGTTTCCTCTAACACATTGGTGTGGCTGGCTTCCGGGTTAAGTGAGCATTGTGTCAAGAAGCTGTGCGGCTTGGCTAGGTTGTGACCGTGTCACCTCTCCCGAGTCCGCACGGGAGTTTCAGCGATGGGACAAGACAAGACTGTAACTACCAATTGGATACCATGAAATTGGGGAGAAAAAAAAGGTTACAAAAAAATACATAAAACAAATACAGTGAGATTTCACTGGACAGTTACTTTTGTTATCTAAGTACCTGGGTCTATCATGTCATACCCAGACAAGTATAATACATGTAATCACCGTAGCTTTTACACACAGCTCATTGGCACCCCCTGGGGAAAATGGTAGCAACAACGAAAACGATTTAGGCTATAGCAAAATATGATGTGTCATTCAATATAAAAATAAACAGAAGAACATAACAGAAAATAAACAATTGACTCCAATTTAGGTTTGAGCAGTCCTGGATAAATGCAATTGGAGTGTGTGATAATAGCTACATAAAGTAAAGTAGCATAAAGTTTAATTTTACAGGAACAGTGCACATTCATCAACATTACTGTAAAAGTGCCAGTTTAAGCCAACTGCAGACCGATTGCCTTGGGATAAGGGTTGTTAATAACTAATTGAAGCATGTTTGGTGAATTTTTATATCTCACTCGGATGTTAACCTGGACTAATGGGCGTTAGGCAACACACATTGGTGTTATTTGCTCTAATAACATCATTGATAATCGACTAATTAGTTATTCCTCTACGGGATCAGTGTTCCCCCCCCGCGAGACGGTAGAGCTAACATGCGCTAATGTGATTAGCATGACGTTGTAAGTAACAAAAAAAAAATCCCAGGACATAGACATGTCTTATATGGGCAGAAAGCTTAAATTCTTGTTAATCGAGCTGCACTGTCCAATTTACAGTAGCTGTTACAGTGAAACAATACCATGCTATTGTTTGAGGAGAGTGCACAACAAAAAATTATCACGGCAACTGGTTTGATACATTCACCTCTGAAGGTAAATAATGTACTTACATTCAGTAATCTTGCTCTGATTTGTCATCCTGAGGGTCCCAGAGATAAAATGTAGCATAGTTGTGTTTGATAAAATAAATTGTTATATTAAAATGTAGGAACTGGGTTCTACAGTTTGTTTGAACAGCTGCTGTGTCTGCTACTCACCTTTGTACGACCACTATGCCACCAGCACAAGATTCTTTCCACCGTAGCTGCTTCCTGACACCATGTAGCAGTGTATTCCACTATATAAATTTGCTTCACTGTGAATATCCATTTCAGGGACATTGAAAACCCCTTTTGAAGCTTTGGCTGTGAGAAAGGTATGCCGGGGGGTTCTGTTGCGCTCTGCTCACACAAAGGGATGAAGTTAGAGAGCAGGTGTTGACGTGGGTGGATTTTCCCCAAGCAAACACTGGTTCCTCACAGCATGGATGATGCATACGGTACAAATCCAGGATTCAGGAAATCAGAATAAAGCTGAGATCAAAAAGTCCCCTGCCAACCGCATTACAGCACACATCAACATCACTCCAGGCACGAGTCTTATTCATCTTTTTAATCATTTTGATCAGTGTGCCCTTGACTTAGGAGCCATTGGGCTATATACTGAGTACACAAAACATTAAGAACACCTGCTCTTTCCAATACATAGACGGGCCAGGTGAAAGCTATGATTCCTCTATTGACGTCCCTTGTTAAATCCACTTCAGTCAGCGTAGAAGAAACAGAGGAGACGGGTTAAAGAAGGAGTTTTAAGCCTTAAGACAATTGAGACATGGATTGTGTATGTATGCCATTCAGACAGTGAATGGGCAGGACAAAAAATGAAAGTGCCTTTGAATGGGGTATGGTAGTAGGTGCCAGGCACACCGGTTTGAGCTGCTGGGTTTTTCACGCTCAACAGTTTCCTGTGTGTGTCAAGAATGGTCCACCAACCAAAGAACTTCCTGCCAACTTGACACAACTGTGGGAAGCATTCGAGTCAACATTGGCCAGAATCCCTGCGGAACGCTGTCGGCACCTTGTAGAGTCCATGCCCCAACGAAGCGAGACTGTTCTGAGGGCAAAAGGTGGGGTGGGAAACTCAATATCTCAATATTAGCAAGGTGTTCCTGTTTGATATATTCTGTGCAGTGCCCGCCTGATTAAGTCCTGTATAGCAAATCAAACTCTCACAATTACATAAATCAAAAGAATGCATCCGGTAATTAGGTTCTTGGCTGTTTCAACCAATGTTTTATCTGCTTATTGCAGTTTTTCCCCTCTATTCATTTAGCAGCAGGCATTTTATTTTGCTGCCATTTTATTTTTAAATGGTAAAACGTTTTCAGAATAAACTTAAAATCAGATATAAAGTACAGTATGTACACAAGATAATGGAGCTATATATGAATTTTTAACAAGATCTTTGAGAACTAACAACGGCCAAATAAAAACTACAGTCGGGGAGAATCTAAAATTCCCATAGATTTTGTTATGTTTGAGTCACTCAGAAAGCATTAGAACACAAAATAGCGATGGCATAATGTGTAGAACTGCAGGACACAAGGTTGAAAACAGTCAAATGTTCTCCCCACTGATAAAATGTGTAGAATTGCAGTGAAAAGCTTTAAAAGGAACTGCCCAGTGAAAATCCAACTTGCAATAGTTCATGTTCTGTTAACTCATGCGTAAATAATGTTGTTGACCCTGTTCTATATTTGTATTTGTGGCCAAAGCAGAAGTTGGAGAATTTTGTTACCAAAATTCCAAGAACAAGCCTGGCCACTAACATCATTAGCCTAATAATCAAACATGATCAAGTAATAGATTAGAAACCAAAAACCTGCATGCACCCCACAGGGGCTCCATAGCGTTCATAACACATTTCACTGATACACCACCCGATGGAGCCCTAGAGCTACATGGACAATAGGACGTCACTACTAGTTCCCAGTGAACTATATCCATTTCAGCCACATTACCTCGGGCCATGAAGCCCATCATAAAACAATCGGTCACCCACAGTGGAGCTCCATTGAGAGTGATTCGAATCTGCTTTTAGAACCCATCAGGTGCCAGTGAAATTCAAAGATAATTATGAACTATCAGTAGGCATTGAACACAGAAATAGTCATTCTATGGTTTTGACATGACATCATTCCACCCTGAGGCGGCCCTGGGTTGAAAGTGCCTACTGTAATGATATCCAATTAAAAACGTAATATATATTCTTTTTGCTGCAATTAAGCAGATGCAAACCTTCACATCTGTCCCTATAAAGGCTACTTAAGAAATAGTGTGATATGATGTAGAGCAGTGGTTCCCAAACTTTTTACAGTCCCGTACCCCTTCAAACATTCAACCTCCAGCTGTACCCCCTCAAGCACCATTGTCAGCACACTATCAAATGTTTTTTTTTGGCGTCATTGTAATCATCCTGCCACACACACTTTACGATACATTTATTAAACAGAAGAATGAGTGTGAGTTTGTCAATTCCCACGACCCGGGTTGTGACAAAGAGCTCTTATAGGAGGACCAAGGCACAAATAATAATCATTCATTGTGCTCTTTATTTAGCCATCTTACATATAAAACCTTATTTGTTCCTATAAAATTCGGGAATAACTCACCACAGCTTCATGAGAATGGTGTGCTAGAAACGATGCACATAACTCGCAATGTTGGGCTGTATTGGAGTCTCAATCTAAAATAATTTTCCACACAGTCTGTGCCTGTATTTCTTTTTTTTGTGCTAGTGAGGGCCGAGAATCCACTCTCACATAGGTATGTGGTTGCAAAGGGAATCTGTGTCTTAACAGCTTGCCAAAGCAGGATACTCTGAACGCAGCCCTATCTTGTCTCCTAGAGATTAACGTACTATGGTGCGAAAAGTGCAAGTCAATCCCAGAACAACAGCAAAGGACCTTGTGAAGATGCTGGAGGAAACAGGTACAAAAGCATCTATATCCACAGTAAAAACGAGTCCTGTATTTATTTATTTTTCTTTCACCTTTATTTAACCAGGTAGGCTAGTTGAGAACAAGTTCTCATTTGCAACTGCGACCTGGCCAAGATAAAGCATAGCAATTTGACACATACAACAACACAGACATGGAATAAACAAAACATAGTCAATAATACAGTAGAACAAAAGAAAACAAAAAGTCTATATACAGTGAGTGCAAATGAGGTAAGATAAGGGAGTTAAGGCAATAAATAGGCCACGGTGGCGAAGTAATTACAATATAGCAATTAAACACTGGAATGGTAGATTCCACGATTCATGGAATTTCCATGATTCAAATTAATCCATGCTTTTGTTACTTCTAGGTTCGACTACTGCAATGCTTTACTTTCCGGCTACCTGGATAAAGCACTAAATAAACTTCAGTTAGAGCTAAATACGGCTGCTAGAATCCTGACTAGAACCAAAAAATGTGATCATATTACTCCAGTGCTAGCCTCCCTACACTGGCTTCCTGTTAAGGCAAGGGCTGATTTCAAGGTTTTACTGCTAACCTACAAAGCATTACATGGGCTTGCTCCTACCTATCTCTCTGATTTGGTCCTGCCGTACATACCTACACGTACGCTACGGTCACAAAACGCAGGCCTCCTAATTGTCCCTAGAATTTCTAAGCAAACAGTTGGCGGCAGGGCTTTCTCCTATTAGAGCTCCATTTTTATGGAATGGTCTGCCTACCCATGTGAGAGACGCAAACTCGGTCTCAACCTTTAAGTCTTTACTGAAGACTCATCTCTTCAGTGGGTCATATGATTGAGTGTAGTCTGGCCCAGGAGTGGGAAGGTGAACGGAAAGGCTCTGGAGCAACGAACCGCCCTTGCTGTCTCTGCCTGGCCGGTTCCCTTCTCTCCACTGGGATTCTCTGCCTCTAACCCTATTACAGGGGCTGAGTCACTGGCTTACTGGTGCACTTTCATCCTGTCCCTAGGAGGTGTGCGTCATTTGAGTGGGTTGAGTCACTGACGTGATCTTCCTGTCTGGGTTGGCGCCCCCCTTGGGTTGGGCCGAGGCGGAGATCTTTGTGGGCTATACTCGGCCTTGTCTCAGGATGGTAAATTGGTGGTTGAAGATATCCCTCTAGTGGTGTGGGGGCTGTGCTTTGGGCAAAGTGGGTGGGGTTATATCCTTCATGTTTGGCCCTGTCCGGGGGTATCATCGGATGGGGCCACAGTGTCTCCTGACCCTGTCCTGTCTCAGCCTCCAGTATTTATGCTGCAGTAGTTTATGTGTCGGGGGGCTAGGGTCAGTCTGTTATATCTGGAGTACGTCTCCTGTCTTATCCGGTGTCCTGTCTGAATTTAAGTATGCTCTCTCTAATTCTCTCTTTCTTTCTCTCTCTCGGAGGACCTGAGCCCTAGGACCATGATGACTCCTTGCTGTCCCCAGTCCACCTGGCCGTGCTGTTGCTCCAGCTTCAACTGTTCTGCCTGCGGCTATGGAACCCTGAACTGTTCACCGGACGTGCTACCTGTCCCAGACCTGCTGTTTTCAACTCTTTATAGACAGCAGGAGTGATAGAGATACTCTTAGTGATCGGCTATGAAAAGCCAACTGACATTTACTCCTGAGGTGCTGACTTGCTGCACCCTCGACAACTACTGTGATTATTATTATTTGACCATCTTGGCCATGTTATGTTATAATCTATACCCGGCACAGCCAGAACCAGAAGAGGACTGGCCACCCCTCATCATTTGAGAAACCACGGCTGTTGAGTCTGCCGATAAGAATGTGGGGATTGACAGAGTCGAAAGCCTTGGCCAGGTCGATGAATACGGCTGCACAGTAATGTCTCTTATCGATGGCGGTTATGATGTCATTTAGGACCTTGAGTGTGGCTGAGGTGCACCCATGACCAGCTCTGAAACCAGATTGCATAGCGGAGAAGGTACGGTGGGATTCGAAATGGTCGGTAATCTGTTTGTTAACTTAGAAAGACAGGGTAGGATAGATATAGGGCTGTAGCAGTTTGGGTCTAGAGTGTCACCCCCTTTGAAGAGGGGTGTGACCGCAGCAGCTTTCCAATCTTTGGGAATCTCAGACGATATGAAAGAGAGGTTGAACAGGCTAGTAATAGGAGTTGCAACAATTTTGGCAGATAATTTTAGAAAGAGAGGGTCCAGATTGTCTAGCCCAGCTGAATTGTAGGGGTCCAGATTTTGCAGCTCTTTCAGAACATCAGCTATCTGGATTTAGGTAAAGGAGAAATTGTGGGGGCTTTGGCGGGTTGCTGTGGAGGGTGCCAGGCAGATGACCGGGGTAGGGGTAGCCAGGTGGAAAGCATGGCCAGCCGTAGAGAAATGCTTATTGAAATTCTCAATTATAGTGGATTTATCGGTGGTGACAATGTTTCCTAGCCTCAGAGCAGTGGGCAGCTGGGAGGAGGTGCTTTTATTCTCCATGGACTTTACAGTGTCCCAGAACCTTTTTGAGTTAGTACTACAGGAAGCAAATTTCTATTTGAAAAATCTAGCCTTAACTTTCCAAACTGCCTGTGTATATTTGTTCCTAACTTCCCTGAAAAGTTGCATATCATGGGGGCTATTCGATGCTAGTGCAGAACGCCACAGGATGTTTTTGTGCTGGTCAAGGGCAGACAGGTCTGGAGTGAATCAAGGACTATATCTATTCCTCGTTCATTTCTTTTTTGAATAGGGCATGCTTATTTAAGATGGTGAGGAAGGCACTTTTAAAGAATAGGCATCATCTAATGACGGGATGAGGTCAATGTCATTCCAGGATACCACGGCCAGGTCAATTAGAAAGGCCTGCTCGCATAAGTGTTGTAAGGAGCGTTTGACAGTGATGAGTGGAGGCCGTTTGACCGCTGACCCATTACGGATGCAGGCAATGAGGCAGTGATCGCTGAAATCTTGATTGAAAACAGCAGAGGTGTATTTGGAGGGTGAGTTAGTTAGGATGACATCTATGAGGGTGCCCGTGTTTACGGATTTGGAGTTGTACCTGGTAGGTTCATTGATAATTTGTGTGAGATTAAGGGCATCAAACTGGGATTGTAGGATGGCCGGGGTGTTAAGCATGTCCCAGTTTAGGTCACCTAGTAGCACGGGCTCAGAAGATAGGTGGGGGGCAATCAATTCACATATGGTATTGAGGGCACAGCTGGGGGCAGAGGGAGGTCTATAGCAAGTGGCAACAGTGAGAGACTTGTTTCTGGAAAGGTGAATTTTTAGAAGTAGAAGCTCAAATTGTTTGGGTACAGACTTGGATAGTAATACAGGACTCTGCAGGCTATCTTTGCAGTAGATAGCAACACAGCCCCCTTTGGCAGTTCTATCTTGACGGAAAATGCTATAGTTAGCGATGGAGATTTCAAGGTTTTTGGTGGTTTTCCTAAGCCAGGATTCAGACACGACTAAGACATCCAGGTTGGCAGAGTGTGCGAAAGCAGTGAGTAAAACAAACTTAGGGAGTAGGCTTCTAATGTTAACATGTATGAAACCAAGGCTTTTACGGATACAGAAGTCAACAAATGCGAGCACCTGGGGAGTGGGAGTGGAGTTAGGCACTGCAGGACCTGGATTAACCTCCACATCACCAGAGGAACAGAGGAGAAGTAGGATAAGAGTACGGCTAAATGCTATACGAGCTGGCCGTCTAGCACGTTCGGAACAGAGAGTAAAAGGAGCAGGTTTCTGGGCACGATAGCATAGAGTCAAGGCATAGTGTACAGACAAGGGTAAGGTAGGATGTGAGTACATTGGAGGTAAACCTAGGTATTGAAAAATGATGAGAGAGATATAGTCTCTAGAGACGTTTAAACCAGGTGATGTAATCGCATATGTAGAAGGTGGAACAACATGGTTGGTTAAGGCATATTGAGCAGGGCTAGAGGCTCTACAGTGAAATAAGACAGTAATCACTAACCAGGACAGTAATTGACGAGGCATATTGATATTAGAGAGAGGCATGCATAGCCAAGTGAACATATGGGTCCAGTGAGTGGTTGTGCTGACTGGGAATACGGCGATTCAGACAGTTAGCAGGCCAATGCTAACACGCTAACAGTTAGTAGGCCGGGGCTAAACAAGCTAGCAGTTAGCAGACCGGGTTAGCAAGCAAAGCAGTTAGCAGACCGGGGCAGGCAAGCAAGCAGTTAGCAGGGGCTAGCAAGTTAGCCTTTGGGGGACATCGCGATGGGGTTAAGTCTGTTTTTGCCTCTTCGTGCGGTGACGCCGATAGACCAGTCATGGAATTAGTAGGGTTCCAAGTAGCTCTAGGTAACCGGCAGGTTAGCAGAATGGGCCTTAAGCGGGCGTCGCGCCATAGGGGCCTGTTGGAATCCTCGGGCTGATTATGTCGGTATTCCAGTCGCAGAGGATCGGCGGGGTTCCGTGCCCCGTACCGGCAGTAGAAGGGGTCTGGATATTGTAGCCCAGGAGTGAGCCGGGAGATGGTTCTAGCATGGGCTAGCCCCAGGCTAGTTGGTGCTAGCTCCGGGACGGAAACGTTAGCCAGGAGTAGTCAACCCTGCTTGAGGTATTCCAGTTCTGAGGTAAATAGAAATACTTTAGGGGAAAAAACATATAAATCCACACCACATTGGGTGAGGCGTGTTGCAGGTGAGTATTTTGAAGTTGAGGTTTAGGAAAAATATTAAAAAGAACGCGAAGAAAAATATATATACACATGGGACGAGACAAGACGTCTGACTGCTACGCCATCTTGGATTCTGAAAGGACACTCAGCAAGGAAGAAGCCACTGCTCCAAAACTGCCATAAAAAAAGCCAGACTACGGTTTGCAACTGCACATGGGGACAAAGGTCGTACTTTTTGGAGAAATGTCCTCTGGTCTGATGAAACAAAAATAGAACTGTTTGGCCATAATGACCATTGTTATGTTTGGAGGAAAAAGGGGGATGCTTGCAAGCCGAAAAACACCATCCCAACCGTGAATCACGGGGGTGGCAGCATCATGTTGTGGGGGTGCTTTGCTGCAGGAGGGACTGGTGCACTTCACAAAATAGATGGCCTAAGACATTAGTCAGGAAGTTAAAGCTTGGTCGCAAATGGGTCTTCCAAAAATGGACAATGGCCCCAAGCATACTTCCAAAGTTGTGGCAAAATGGCTTAAGAAAAACAAAGTCAAGATTTTGGAGTGGCCATCACAAAGCCCTGTCCTCAATCCAAAATAAAATTTGTGGGCAGAACTGAAAAATCGTGTGCGTGCAAGGAGGCCTTAGAAACCTGACTCAGTTACACCAGCTCTGTCAGGAGGAATGGGCCAAAATTCACCCAGCTTATTGTGGGAAGCTTGTGGAATGCTACCCAAAACTTTTGACCCAAGTTAAACAATTTAAAGGCAATGCTAACAAATACTAATTGAGTGTATGTAAACTTCTGACCCATTGGGAATGTGGTGAAAGAAATAAAACATTCTCTCTACTATTATTCTGAAATTCTTAAAATAAAGTGGTGATCTTAACTAACCTAAAACGGAATTTTTACTAGGATTAAATGTCAGGAATTGTGAAACTGAGATTAAATGTACTTGGCTAAGGTGTATGTAAACTTCTGACTTCAACTGTAAGTGAACCCCAAATCAATGTAAATTGTCATCATATTTGCGCCTCTTCGATGGTCCAACGTCCCTGTCGGTTTTTCGGTGCTTTCCCGGGTAAGCGGGCAGTAGCTCTTCAGCTGCATCAGATTCACAACTGTCAGTATCCATGCTAGCTGGGCTAACAACAAATGTAGAATTACTGATGCTAGCATTGGATGTGCTCGTGGAAGCAGAACAACTTGTGTCGTCAACAGGTGTAGGTATAGTACTGCTGGTAGTAGCAGTACTACCAGTAGAGCTGGTATGTGTCTCTATGGACGCAAGCCTTGTTTTATAAAAACATTTTATAAATTTTCGAGCAAACGGAATGAGAAGCAGCTACGTTAGTCACCAAAATGTATAGCCCCGTTGGAAAATCTAAATGGACTGTTTGAAAATGTGAATCACATTTTTATTTGGCGCAGCCCCGACTGTATTGCGTGTACCCCCAGTTGGGGAATAGCTGATGTAGAGTATTCAACTCTTACCCTATGAGGCCCGGAGCCTGCTGGTTTTCTGTTCTACCAGATAATGAATTGCACACACACCTGGTCTCAGGTCTAAACCAGTCCCTGATTAGAGGGGAACTCTAATGCAGTGGAATTGAGTTTGAGGGATGTAGACAATGAAAATGCCATGGTTAAATTCAAATTGACAATACAAATAATTTTCACATAATTTATTTCTAAGAAGGGGAAAACAGAGTTTACACATACTCTCAATAAAGTACAAAACATATAAAATGTTGGTACAAAGGAGGAAATATGACAAAGGAAATGGTCAGAGACACTCAAAGCCAGATACATTTCAGCCAATATAATTTGTTTTATTAATTTGGAGGTACACAACTGTATACCAATATTCACAAATAACTATTTTGGCATATAGATGATATTTTGGTTGGTTGAGTGTTATGTGTCTCTAGGCGAGGCGTGAGGGTGTGTATGTGGGTTAGTGCCTCTGGTACCAGTGTGGCAGATCTGGTAGCAGGCCCGTCTCTGGCCGTTCTCCTCCACTGTGTAGGCACTGAGACACAGGTCCATCCAGGGCCTCTCCGCTGGGCACAGGAAGGGAAAGGGCACAGACAGACATAAATACGCCACACAAACATGCACGCACACACACCAAATTGACATCCTTAAATACATATTTTAGCCTAGTCTGCTCAGGAGGACATGTGAAAACTAATTGCTGTCCAGTTACTTGCTCAATTGCTGCAGTGCATGCACGCTCTGAGGGGTCATCTGCCTGGAAGCTCATCCAGCCTCATTGCTCACTAATGGGAAACCTCTACGCGCTGTTTGTCAATGCTTCATTAGAGCCCACTGTTGATGTGGGGTTAAAATCTCTGCCCTTGAAATATTGACAAAAACATTCTCACTTCACAGGTCTATTTATGTGATAGTGATACATCCGTGGACAGTGCTAGAAGCTGTAGCTCAGTTGGTAGAGCATGGCGCTTTCAACGCTTACCCATATGTAAAAAGTATGCATGCATGACTAAGTCGGTTGGATAAAAGCGTCTGCTAAATGTCATATTGTTATTATTATTATAATAAAATATGATTACCCGTACTACTCCCTGGTGGGCAGAGTCTGTCCATGGTTTCCTGGACCCGGTCTTGTGCCTCCTGGTCAGCTGATGCGTCCTCAGCTGACACGTGGAAGAAGGATTCCTGCCATAGGGTTAATGGTGTTACCAGTTAGACAACAATAATACAACACACATAGAGCCCAAATACCCATGCAGACCTATGGGCACCAAGTTGAAAAATATTTCAATGTGTTGTGTCTGTCTCGTCTCTTCATATGGATGCCCTCACGTACTGCATCTCTCCAGAGCAGGGCCTCCAGGAAGCCGGTGCCATCCTGCAGCTCAAGCTTCATCAGTAGGCCATACTGCAGCAGCTGCACCCCGAGAGCTGGGCGAGGGAAGAGAGCCGAGAGGAGAGCCATAACATTAAAACCACATGATTTAAGAGAGAGACCTGAGCAGAGGCAGGAGCGGACGCTAGGCGTAACTTTACAACCTAAGGAGGGAAGTCATAACATTAAAACCACATGATTTAAGAGAGAGACCTGAGCAGAGGCAGGAGCGGACGCTAGGCGTAACTTTACAACCTAAGGAGGGAAGTCATAACATAAAACCACATGATTTAAGAGAGAGACCTGAGCAGAGGCAGGAGCGGACGCTAGGCGTAACTTTACAACCTAAGGAGGGAAGCCATAACATTAAAACCACATGATTTAAGAGAGAGACCTGAGCAGAGGCAGGAGCGGACGCTAGGCGTAACTTTACAACCTAAGGAGGGAAGTCATAACATTAAAACCACATGATTTAAGAGAGAGACCTGAGCAGAGGCAGGAGCGGACGCTAGGCGTAACTTTACAACCTAAGGAGGGAAGCCATAACATTAAAACCACATGATTTAAGAGAGAGACCTGAGCAGAGGCAGGAGCGGACGCTAGGCGTAACTTTACAACCTAAGGAGGGAAGTCATAACATTAAAACCACATGATTTAAGAGAGAGACCTGAGCAGAGGCAGGAGCGGATGCTAGGCGTAACTTTACAACCTAAGGAGGGAAGTCATAACATTAAAACCACATGATTTAAGAGAGAGACCTGAGCAGAGGCAGGAGCGGACGCTAGGCGTAACTTTACAACCTAAGGAGGGAAGCCATAACATTAAAACCACATGATTTAAGAGAGAGACCTGAGCAGAGGCAGGAGCGGACACTAGGCGTAACTTTACAACCTAAGGAGGGAAGTCATAACATTAAAACCACATGATTTAAGAGAGAGACCTGAGCAGAGGCAGGAGCGGACGCTAGGCGTAACTTTACAACCTAAGGAGGGAAGTCATAACATAAAACCACATGATTTAAGAGAGAGACCTGAGCAGAGGCAGGAGCGGACGCTAGGCGTAACTTTACAACCTAAGGAGGAAGCCATAACATTAAAACCACATGATTTAAAGAGAGACCTGAGCAGAGGCAGGAGCGGACGCTAGGCGTAACTTTACAACCTAAGGAGGGAAGTCATAACATTAAAACCACATGATTTAAGAGAGAGACCTGAGCAGAGGCAGGAGCGGACGCTAGGCGTAACTTTACAACCTAAGGAGGGAAGCCATAACATTAAAACCACATGATTTAAGAGAGAGACCTGAGCAGTGGCAGGAGCGGACGCTAGGCGTAACTTTACAACCTAAGGAGGGAAGTCATAACATTAAAACCACATGATTTAAGAGAGAGACCTGAGCAGAGGCAGGAGCGGACGCTAGGCGTAACTTTACAACCTAAGGAGGGAAGCCATAACATTAAAACCACATGATTTAAGAGAGAGACCTGAGCAGAGGCAGGAGCGGACGCTAGGCGTAACTTTACAACCTAAGGAGGGAAGTCATAACATTAAAACCACATGATTTAAGAGAGAGACCTGAGCAGAGGCAGGAGCGGACGCTAGGCGTAACTTTACAACCTAAGGAGGGAAGCCATAACATTAAAACCACATGATTTAAGAGAGAGACCTGAGCAGAGGCAGGAGCGGACGCTAGGCGTAACTTTACAACCTAAGGAGGGAAGTCATAACATAAAACGGAGGATTGGTGGAGTAAAGAAACACAGCAGACGTAACATTAAAAGTGCCGGTGGAGAGGAGACATAAGATCAAAACAACTGAGGGTTCAGGAAAGGAGGAGGAGCCGAGTAACAAGAGGGAGAGAGAAGACAATACAGTCCAACTAGAAGAGGCTGGTGGGAGGAGCTATAGGAGAACTCACTGTAAAGACGAATGGAATAAATGGAATGGTATCAAACACAACAAACATACGGAAACCATGTTTGACTCTGTTCTATTCATTCCATTCCAGCAATTACAATGAGCCCTTCCTCCTAGAGCTCCTCCCACCAGCCTCCCCTAGCTGAGGGCATGGTGCAGAGAGAAGATCAAGAATAGCCAGTACATTTAAAAGAAAAGAGAGGGATGAAGGTAGTCCTAACATGATCAAAACGAATGCTGTGACCATAGCATTAACAAACCGAGACGTCACAGACACAACAGAGCAGTGAAGTGGAAAACCCAGCCGAGTCAGAATATCCACGAAAGCTGAAGGGGCAGTTACATAAAAAAAAAACGTCAAGAACATAAACCCAGGTCACAAAGGTCACCGTGAGAGACCTGTCTCTGTGTATTGTAGCTCATGTTCCGCAAAGACCAGGTCACAAGTGTTCAAGTCACTCAAGTCCTTAAACTTGTACTTTTATTGCATGGAAAATAATGGTCTAACTAGTCTAATAAGATCTTCCTACCACTGCAAAATGTTTTGCTGAGGTTTTGCCTGTGAACACGACCCAGGTAAGAGGTTAATGTGATCAAGGGGTGAATAGGGAGAAATGACAATGGGGTCAGGTCCACACTAAATCGCCACCACCTAAAAGGTGTACACAGTGAGAAAGAGATCACCATACCGTCTGCCACACTTTTCTCATCCCAAACCTCTACTCCTTCTCCCAATGATTCTCCCACTTTTAGTTGGGAGCACTGTTTGCATCTGAAAAACAAAGGCATAAAAACCCACATCACATTTGAGTGTATTTAAGTACACTGATGGACAAAATGTGGCCTGTGTCAGATGTGGCTAAGACAGTCACTTTCAAGATAGGTACAGACCCATAGTATCTTTTCGTGCCCCGGAAGAGGAAGGGAGCCGAGAGATCCAGCGGGGTCATGGTTCCTTGTGGTGATGTCACTGGGACAATGTTACTGTACGCGGATGCTATCCGACACGTCTCCTCCAAGGTAGCCCCTACGGGAAAGCAGACAAAATAATGGATAACAGTTTAGCCTTTGGCGTAAAACGTAGAATCAAACTGTCATAGCATAGCTTTTAGAAGGTAAATGTGAAATGCATCACTAAAAGAGACACACATCACTGTTTTTCAGTAGAAATAGATTGCATTTATATAGTGTTTCTTTACTAGGTTTCAAGTCTGTACGGTTGTGGCCATGAGAGGAAGAGAGATGCAGATAACACTCCATAGTAACAAGGCAGTTGTGTGGTTCGCACCCATAAGGAAGATCAGCTCCTTTGCCTTGCCCTTTCCCATTAGCTGACTGGACATCAGAAGGGTCAGGGTCCGGCTGGGGGATTCAGAAGGAGGCTCTCTCGGGAGTGGCAGAACCAGAGTCCAGTAACCATTATTACATGGTCCAACGTCCTTCTGGGCTTCTGAGAACAAGCCCCCCACTGTGACATCATCAGGGACGTCCCGTCTGAAAGGTACAGGGCAGTTTCTCAACCCTAATCTTGTCCTTAACATTTAAAAATGTTTAAACGTTAACTTCAAATGGAGTAAGGATGTCACAAGGATCCCAGATAGCAAGGACAATACCTGATTGACACCCAGAGAGTGCACACACCTGTTTCAACTAATCAAAGGCTTGGTGATTAGTTGATCAGGTGTGTTAGTGCTGGACTAGATAATTGTGCACACCCTGGGGTCCCCAATGGATTGAGAGAGACATGTGCGAGTATGTATATGAAGAAGCATGGATAACCTATGACCTCACAATTGGAGCAATGTAGCTAATACAATCAAATAAATGTTGTGTTTTGCGTGTTTGTGTTTGGTTGTCAGTGTATAGCAGTAACTCACATGGTTTTACACTTGTGACAGAAGAGTTTCAGGGACTGGTAGAGTCTCTGAGGCTGGTAAGACTTGAGCTGAACCTGAACGTGGAACACCTGAGGAGGGTTTCTGCTCTTCACTTCAGCCAGACTCACCTGTTCCACAGTGTGGTCACACGTCCTCTCTACACCAATACACATACAACAAGTGTCAGAGTCGCTAGCAGATTGTAACGGGCTAATGTGATTCTCCATTAGCCGTTACGGGATAGGTACTGTTTGGCGTAGCAGAGAATTTTCCACCAACCTTAACGATACTATCTTAGTTCTCGATTCACTCTAACATGCATGTTCTAAAATGCCCATGTCCAGTCGCAGCTGGTTCGTTTGAATGTAGAAAATAAAACACATTAATGTTTTGCTCTATGAAGTAATCCAACAATGTGTACGCCACCATCTTTATTTCTAATCTTCTCTCTGTGTTGGATCACGTTATGGAGCAAAACCAATTATTTATTTTAATAACAGAGCATTTTCTAAATTCAAACGAACCACTTACAACTGGACACAGACATTTTCGGAGATATATATTTGGCCGAATCGAGAAAGAAGATAATATCGTTAAGGTTGGCCAAAAATTCTCGGTGCTATGCCGTATCTATCCTGTAACGGCAAATGGAGCAGCACATTAACACGTCACAATCTGCTAGCTAGTGTCAGACAGGACTGCAACAAATCAAAGACATAGACTTCTATCACAGATGTGGATGTACATTAGTAGTGGAGGGTGTGGATTACACCTAGACTGGGAAGTGATTTTGTACTGGCTGAGGGTGTGGATTACACCTAGACTGGGAAGTGATTTTGTACTGGCTGAGGGTGTGGATTACACCTAGACTGGGAAGTGATTTTGTACTGGCTGAGGGTGTGGATTACACCTAGACTGGGAAGTGATTTTGTACTGGCTGAGGGTGTGGATTACACCTAGACTGGGAAGTGATTTTGTACTGGCTGAGGGTGTGGATTACACCTAGACTGGGAAGTGATTTTGTACTGGCTGAGGTGTGGATTACACCTAGACTGGGAAGTGATTTTGTACTGGCTGAGGGTGTGGATTACACCTAGACTGGGAAGTGATTTTGTACTGGCTGAGGGTGTGGATTACACCTAAGACTGGGAAGTGATTTTGTACTGGCTGAGGGTGTGGATTACACCTAGACTGGGAAGTGATTTTGTACTGGCTGAGGGTGTGGATTACACCTAGACTGGGAAGTGATTTTGTACTGGCTGAGGGTGTGGATTACACCTAGACTGGGAAGTGATTTTGTACTGGCTGAGGGTGTGGATTACACCTAAGACTGGGAAGTGATTTTGTACTGGCTGAGGGTGTGGATTACACCTAAGACTGGGAAGTGATTTTGTACTGGCTGAGGGTGTGGTGTGTGATTTTACACTGGCTGAGACTGGGAAGTGATTTTGTACTGGCTGAGGTGTGGATTACACCTAGACTGGGAAGTGATTTTGTACTGGCTGAGGGTGTGGATTACACCTAGACTGGGAAGTGATTTTGTACTGGCTGAGGGTGTGGATTAGACACTGGCTGAGGGTGTGGACTAGACTGGGAAGTGATTTTGTACTGGCTGAGGGTGTGGATTACACCTAGACTGGGAAGTGATTTTGTACTGGCTGAGGGTGTGGATTACACCTAGACTGGGAAGTGATTTTGTACTGGCTGAGGGTGTGGATTACACCTAGACTGGGAAGTGATTTTGTACTGGCTGAGGGTGTGGATTACACCTAGACTGGGAAGTGATTTTGTACTGGCTGAGGGTGTGGATTACACCTAGACTGGGAAGTGATTTTGTAAGGGTGTGGATTTTGATTTGTACTGGCTGAGGGTGTGGATTACACCTAGACTGGGAAGTGATTTTGTACTGGCTGAGGGTGTGGATTACACCTAGACTGGGAAGTGATTTTGTACTGGCTGAGTGGGTGTGGATTACACCTAGACTGGGAAGTGATTTTGTACTGGCTGAGGGTGTGGATTACACCTAGACTGGGAAGTGATTTTGTACTGGCTGAGGGTGTGGATTACACCTAGACTGGGAAGTGATTTTGTACTGGCTGAGGGTGTGGATTACACCTAGACTGGGAAGTGATTTTGTACTGGCTGAGGGTGTGGATTACACCTAGACTGGGAAGTGATTTTGTACTGGCTGAGGGTGTGGATTACACCTAGACTGGGAAGTGATTTTGTACTGGCTGAGGGTGTGGATTACACCTAGACTGGGAAGTGATTTTGTACTGGCTGAGGGTGTGGATTACACCTAGACTGGGAAGTGATTTTGTACTGGCTGAGGGTGTGGATTACACCTAGACTGGGAAGTGATTTTGTGACTGGCTGAGGGTGTGGATTACACCTAGACTGGGAAGTGATTTTGTACTGGCTGAGGGTGTGGATTACACCTAGACTGGGAAGTGATTTTGTACTGGCTGAGGGTGTGGATTACACCTAGACTGGGAAGTGATTTTGTACTGGCTGAGGGTGTGGATTTAGACTGGGAAGTGATTTTGTACTGGCTGAGGGTGTGGATTACACTAGACTGGGAAGTGATTTTGTACTGGCTGAGGGTGTGGATTACACCTAGACTGGGAAGTGATTTTGTACTGGCTGAGGGTGTGGATTACACCTAGACTGGGAAGTGATTTTGTACTGGCTGAGGGTGTGGATTACACCTAGACTGGGAAGTGATTTTGTACTGGCTGAGGGTGTGGATTACACCTAGACTGGGAAGTGATTTTGTAATGGCTGAGGGTGTGGATTACACCTAGACTGGGAAGTGATTTTGTACTGGCTGAGGGTGTGGATTACACCTAGACTGGCAAGTGATTTTGTACTGGCTGAGGGTGTGGATTACACCTAGACACCTAGACTGGGAAGTGATTTTGTACTGGCTGAGGGTGTGGATTACACCTAGACTGGGAAGTGATTTTGTACTGGCTGAGGGTGTGGATTACACCTAGACTGGGAAGTGATTTTGTACTGGCAGGGTGTGTGAATTATGTCTAAACTGGGAAGTGATTTTGTTTCTTGAGATGTGATTCAAACCTTTATTTTTCTGCTCACATCCTAATATTTTACAATTATATAAGCTTATAATTTGCCCACAAGTGTAACAAAATAGCGCCATACTTCTCATTTCATACCTGTAGCAATTTCATCTGGAGCAGTACCTAAAATGATAGCAGAAACTTATGTGGTGCCATAAGTTTCCTCCAAACCACAGCCTTCCAAGCCATTATGGCTGTAAGGAATATTAACAGGAAAACAAGATATTGTTCATATAAGCATCAGTGAAAAATGTCAACATACCAAAAGACTCTGGTGGTGTACTCCAGACTTCAAACATGGACGAGTCATTTATGTCAGACTCGGAGAATGTCTCCAAGATCCTGAAACAATGAGAAAATAAACTTAAAAGATTGGCACTTCAAGTGAAAGTGTCCTATCATTTAGGCCTTATGAGGTGACAACACAAATTGGCAGACAGCCCCCTCTTACTTTTTGAGGTCCAGTATATCTGGGCTGTCTTCAGGCAGCACACGTAACCCCCTGCCGTATGAGGTGCCCCCATGCAGGTGGAAACCCAGGTGTCCCGTCTGATCAGACTGGACAGAGTCATTGCTTGGCAACCGACTAGCCCCAGGAACTGCGTGTAGGTTGTATATCCGAAGGTATGACCCGGGCTAGAAGGAGAAGGAGGGGTCAAAGACATGTTAGAAATGTATGTATCACTCCAACCCCTCTCAACTAAAATAGCACCTGCATATTGGAAATTGATGAGGTGAGTTACTGTTTCACGATCTTTGGATTTGAGTCATCCAATGTATCATTTTTGCAATGCAGATTGTATTTTTTTTAATTTTTTTTATGTAGTTGCAGTCTTCGCATCAGATGGAAATCAGCACCAGACATCATACTGCTCCCCATAGTGGTCATTGAATCATTTCACTGTTGCTGAATAACAAGTAGCAGGATGCATCAGTTTAATTTGACACTTGCAGCCAGAAGAGGGCGGTATGGTACCAAATCTAAACCTTTCCCGTGATACGAGACAAATCAGGTTTAAGTATTTTTAACAAGTATATCTCATCAAGGGTACACAAATCAGCTAAATCAACGAACAGATGAGCTTTATGGTCACAACCAGCTTCAGGGTGACAGGAACCTGACTCTCATGCTCTATCAGTGAGAGCACATGAGTACAGGGTAGTAGAGTAGTACCGTTTATCTCTACTGCTCATCAGGGGCTTTGTTCAGCTTCCGGCCACAACATGGGCTAGTACCGTGTACCTATCTAGTAACACTGGCCACGTTTAAAAGACGGCCTACATTTCCTTAACATGTTCTTGTTTAGTTGTTTTGTAAAGCGACTGCACAAAGCAGGCATTCCAAAGAACATTTGTGGAATTTTGAGATACTATTCTTAGAAGTATCCTCCACAGGGTGAAAAAAGCTAACAGCAGAAGAAAATTGTCCAATTCATTCTTTATACTCAACTGCAACATCTACAGCCCAAAGACATTCCCTTATGTGCAGACAGAGGCAAGCAAGGTTTGCCTGATGGTCTCCCAAAACCTTCCTTTCTGGAGCAACACTCAGTTCTGAAGATTCTATCAGTCAGGGCTGACTGGAGCACAGGGGGTTGATAATGGTGCTGGGGGGGGGGCACCAAAATTGCAGCACATTGAAGACATTTCACAGAAACATTGTCACAATATCCTAAGTATTAAAAAAAATGAAAAGATCAACAACATTGGGGCGCCCAATGTTTAGTATTTGAGAGTTCTGTGAGTTGGCCACAATTTTGTTTGTGTTTAAATGCCAAAGATAGAAACAGGTGTTAGAACCGCAGAGTAAATGATTAATGCTCAGAGACTGGTGAGAGAACACAGGAGGACAGTGAGTCTTCAGCGAAACGGGGGTGATGCTGCATGCTTCTGGTTCAAAGCCAGCCAAGCTCAGTCCTGCTGCTAACCCCAAAGCTGTTCCTGCCTTGCTACAGCTATTACATCTACCATCCTCTGCCCAAAGTAGCCAGGTGTGGTTATAATGAGAACACATACTGAGCCAAGCGATGGGGGCTCTCTTTCTGCCAGTGACAGCTCTGGTTCCTGATATATTTCGTTGACGCATTAAGGTGACGTTTTCTATCCGCTTTAACAGTCATCGCCCAAAAATACATGTTCAAGTGCGTCTGTGTGACCAAACGTCATGATCCCACCGACTAACAGTGTCTCATTCTCCGAGTGACGCAATGATTGCTCAGTAAATTATTCTCCAAATTCAGAAGATTGCTTTCGGCTTTACAGTTTCTTAACGAGTCAGGCTCAATAAACCAGACCAAACTTTAGTCGCCTGGCAGAGAAAAAAAAACAACAACCCAATTTCACACCAGTCTTTTTATAATAGAGGGAAACTAGAACCAGAAGCTAGAAAGAAAGCCGACATTACTCAGTTACAGGATTCAGGGGTTGTGGGTGGGGAGTGGGGAAACTCACAGGAGAGGGGAAGGGGAGTAGCACAATAAGTGTGGCTCATTGAGATTAAGCACCTCGATTAAAAGTACAATGTTTGGGGCTCTTGGCAGACATTTTGTTAACACTTTTCTGGAAGGTAAACAAAGTCAGACAAAGTGTTCCCTAAGATACAAGATTAAAACAAATGAGGAAACAGTGCATTGAAACAAGAGCTGCCATAGTAATGAAGGTGGTTTCAGACCACGCTCATCTGACAAGTAACCTTGTGTGAGACCTGAAGACTTGTGTAGACTCCCTGAACTAATGCCTAGGCTTTAGCTCAGCAGCCTAACACCATCTTGTGGTGTTGGCAAGCCACGCAAGTGTGTTCAGACAGCACAGGTGCCCTGTCTCGCTCTTGTATTTATCTCACACTTCATGAATAACAGATGACAAGATGTGTGGCTAGCCAAGAGGCCACAGTGGTACAGTATGGGGGATGGGCCTAACTATCCGCAGACAGAAAGTCATCTCTCTGGTCAACATGCACAGTCTACGAAGGCTAAAGTGGTGGGACATTTACATAGAGGCGGCAGTTTATTCCCACTGTAGAGCAGGCCACATGTTAAAAGTTGTCCACGCACCCAGTCACGTAACTGACACGCTTTAATGCAATCTCAGAAACCCAGGGTGAGGTAAAACACCGGTGTGAGAATGGGACTGAAATCCTCAACTTGAGACAACCTGAGTCAAGAAAGGATACTACTACTAGGAGAGTTGCATTCTGGGAGCAGACCAATGGAACTAGGTCCAGTTTTGAGTTCTACTCTTCACATTGCAATTCTAATGATGTCAATAAGCCTCAAACCCCCTCATCCCCACAATGATTAATAAGTACCCTTATTCAAAACAGCAATGATAGGGATCTGGAATCCAGGTGCTTCAATGACACCGCGACCTCTCTTGGTCCAGACACCAGGGTTCACTTACAAATGGGGCTATTTATACGAACACAGACCTATGCAAAGCAGCGCTCCCAATTTGTCATTTTCCCCCCTTAAAATAACTCTAAAAATGGCATTGGGTTAAAAATGCCTTCTCACAGAAGGCGAGCATGGCAGATCATGTTTTCACAGGCAAAGGGAGCGAGCGGAGTAATGAAGCAGAAGTGTGAACGCTATTCTTTCTCAGAATGCTCTCGCCATGCGCAATTGCTTTTTAAAGCATGAGGAGAAATGGCGTCTGACACTTCTGTACTTTACGAGGACTTTCAACCACAGCGTTAATCTCATTTTCACCATCATACACTGTGTTCAACAAACAGGAAGCAAGGGCAAGGGGGTGTGGGGGAGGGGGAACTGCATCCAGCAAGTGCAGGGTCAGCTGTAAATAATCACCATAGATTGTCCTCTATATGTGTAAGTGTCTATACGTTCACATGGAAGGTCACTAGCTATTAAGGGACTCTACTCTGCCTATTTTCTTACTAAAAGCAAATGGACATAACCAACACCGTTCCAGTTTATTTAGAATAAGTTGAATCCAAAAGTATCTATACATTTTGGGGCGGCAGCCTAGTGGTTAGTGTTGGACTAGTAAACGAAAGGTTGCAAGTTCAAATCCCCGAGCTGACAAAGTACAAATCTGTCGTTCTGCCCCTGAACAAGGCAGTTAACCCACTGTTCCTAGGCCGTCATTGAAAATAAGAATGTTCTTAACTGACTTGCCTAGTTAAAAAAAGGTATAATAATAATACACACAAACAGTTGAAGTCGGGAGTTTACATGCACTTTTTTCCCCCCTTAACACATTTAATCGTAGTAAATATTCCGTCTTTGGTCAGTTAGGATCACCACTTTATTTTAAGAATGTGAAATGTCAAAATAATAGTAGAGAATGATTTATTTCACTTTAATGTCATTCATCAAATTCCCAGTGGGTCAGAAGTTTACATACAATTAATTAGTATTTGGTAGCATTAACTTTCAATTGTTTAACTTGGGTCAAACGTTTCAGGTGGCCTTCCACAAGCTTCCCACAATAAGTTGGGTGAATTTTGGCCCATTCCTCCAGACAGAGCTGGTATAACGGAGTCAGTTTTGTAGGCCTCCTTGTTGGCACACACTTTTTCAGTTCTGCCCACAAATTTTCTATAGGATTGAGGTCGGGGCTTTGTGATGGCCACTCCGATATCTTGACTTTGTTGTCCTTAAGCCACAACTATGGAAGTATGCTTGCGGTCATTGTCCATTTGGAAGATCCATTTGCGACCAAGCTTTAACTTCCTGACTGATGTCTTGAGATGTTGCTTCAATATATCCACATAATTTTCCTTCCTCGTGAGGCCATCTATTTTGCGAAGTGCACCAGTCCCTCCTGCAGCAAAGCACCCCCACAACATTTTTTTTATTTGATACATTTTTATTTCACCTTTATTTAACCAGTTAGGCTAGTTGAGAACAAGTTGTCATTTACAACTGTGACCTGGACAAGATAAAGCAAAGCAGTGCCACACAAACAACGACATAGAATAAACAAACATACAGTCAATAATACAGTAGAAAAAGTCTATATACAGTGTGTGCTAATAAGGTAAGATAAGGGAGGTAAGGCAATAAATAGGCCATGGCGGCGAAGTAATTACAATATAGCAATTATACACTGGAGTGATAGATGTGCAAAAGATGAATGTGCAAGTAGAGATACTGGGGTGCAAAGGAGCAAGATAAATAAATAAATACAGTATGGGGATGAGGTAGTTGGATGGGCTATTTACAGATGGGCTATGTACAGGGGCAGTGATCTGTGAGCTGCTCTGACAGCTGGTGCTTAAAGTTAGTGAGGGAGATATGAGACTCCAGCTTCAATGATTTTTGAAGTTCGTTCCAGTCATTGGCAGCAGAGAAGTGGAATGAAAGGCGGCCAAAGGAGAAATTGGGTTTGGGGATGACCAGTGAAATATACCTGCTGGAGTGCTTGCTATGGGTGGGTGCTGCAATGGTGACCAGTGAGCTGAGATAAGGTGGGGATTTCCAGTTTGTTGAGTAGAGTGTTGGAGGCTATTTTGTAAATGACATCGCCAAAGTCGAGGATCGGTAGGATGGTCAGTTTTACGAGGGTGTTTGGCAGCATGAGTGAAGGATGCTTTTTTGCGAAATAGGAAGCCGATTCCAGATTTAATTTTGGATTGGAGATGCTTAATGTGAGTCTGGAAGGAGAGTTTACAATCTAACCAGACACCTAGGTATTTGTAGTTGTCCACATATTCTAAGTCAGAACGATCCAGAGTAGTGATGCTGGACGGGCAGGGGCAGGGGCGGGCAGCGATCGGTTGAAGAGCATGCATTTAGTTTTACTTGCATTTAAGAGCAAGTAGAACCCTGTGGCACCCCTATTGAGACTGCCAGAGGTCCAGACAACAGGCCCTCCGATTTGACACACTGAACTCGGTCTGAGAAGTAGTTGGTGAACTAGGCGAGGCAGTCATTTGAGAAACCAAGGCTGTCGAGTCTGCCAATAAGAATGTGGTGATTGACAGAGTCGAAAGCCTTGGCTAGGTCGATGAATACGGCTGCACAGTATTGTCTCTTATCGATGGCGGTTATGATATCGTTTAGGACCTTGAGCGTGGCTGAGGTGCACCCATGACCAGCCTGAAACCAGATTGCATAGCGGAGAAGGTACGGTGGGATTCGAAATAGTCTGTAATCTTTTTGTTAACTTGGCTTTCGAAGACCATAGAAAGGCAGGGTAGGATTGATATAGGTCTGTAGCAGTTTGGGTCTAGATTGTCACCCCCTTTGACGAGAGGGGATGACTGCGGCAGCTTTCCAATCTTTGGGAATCTCAGACAATATGAAAGAGGTTGAACAGGCTAGTAATAAGGGTTGCAAAAATTTTGGCAGATAATTTTTAGAAAGAGAGGGTCCAGATTGTCTAGCCCGGCTGATTTCTAGGGGTCCAGTTTTGCAGCTCTTTCAGAACATCAGCTATCTTGATTTGGGTGAAGGAGAAATGGGGGGGGCTTGGGCGAGTTGCTGTGGGGGGTACAGGCGGGGTAGGGGTAGCCAGGTGGAAAGCATGGCCTGCCGTAGAAAAATGCTTATTGAAATTCTCAATTATAGTGGATTTATTAGTGGTGACAGTGTTTCCTAGCCCCAGTGCAGTGTGCAGCTGGAAGGAGGTGCTCTTATTCTCCATGGACTTTAGTGTCCCAGAACTGTTTTGAGTTTATGCTACAGGATGCAAATTTCTGTTTGAAAAAGCTAGCCTTAGCTTTCTTAACTGCCTGTGTATATTAGTTCCTAACTAACCTGAAACGTTGCATATCACAGGGGCTATTCGATGCTAATGTAGTACGCCACCGGATGTTTTTGTGCTGGTCAAGGGCATTCAGGTCTGGAGTGAACCAAGGGCTATATCTGTTCCTGGTTCTACATTTTTTGAATGGGTCATGCTTATTTAAGATGGTGAGGAAGGCACTTTTAAAGAATAACCAGGCATCCTCTACTGATGGAATGAGGTCAATATCCTTCCAGGATACCCGGGCCAGGTTGACTAGAAAGGCCTGCTCGCTGAACTCTTTTAGGGAGCGTTTGACACTGATAGGGGATGGTTGTTTGACCGCAGACCCATTACGGATGCAGGCAATGAGGCAGTGATCGCTGAGATTTTATGAGGGTGCCTGAGGGTGCCTGTGTTTACGGATTTGGCGTTGTACCTGGAAGGTTCATTGTGATGCCGCCACCCGTGCTTCACGGTTGGGATGGTGTTCTTCGGCTTAGAAGCCTCCCCCTTTTTCCTCCAAACATAACGATGGTCATTATGGCCAAACAGTTTTATTTTGGTTTCATCAGACCAGAGGACTTTTCTCCAAAAAGTACAATCTTTGTCCCCATGTGCAGTTGCAAACTGTAGTCTGGCATTTTTATGGCAGTTTTGGAGCAGTGGCTTCTTCCTTGCAGAGCGTCCTTTCAGGTTATGTCGATAAAGGACTTGTTTTATTGTGGATATAGATACTTTTGTACCCGTTTCCTCCAGCATCTTCACAAGGTCCCTTTCTGTTGTTCTGGGATTGATTTGCACTTTTCGCACCAAAGTAAGTTGATCTCTAGGAGACAGAACGCGTTTCCTTGCTGAGCGGTATGACGGCTGCGTGGTCCCATGGTTTTTATACGTGCGTACTATTTTTTGTACAGATGAATGTGGTACCTTCAGGCATTTAGAAATTACTCAAAATGATGAACCAGACTTGTGGAGGTCTACAATGTTTTTTTCTGAGGTCTTGGCTGATTTCTTCTGATTTTCCCATGATGTCAAGCAAAGAGGCACTGAGTTTGAAGGTAGGCCTTGAAATACATCCACAGGTACACCTCCAATTGACTCAAATTATGTCAATTAGCCTATCAGAAGCTTCTAAAGCCATGACATAATTTTCTGGAATATTCCAAGCTGTTTAAAGGCACAGTCAACTTAGTGCATGTAAACTTCTGACCCACTGGAATTGTGATACAGTGAATTATAAATGAAATTATCTGTCTGTAAACAATTGTTGGAAAAATGACTTTTGTCATGCACAAAGTAGATGTCCTAACCGACTTGCCAAAACTATAGATTGTTAACAAGAAATGTGTGGAGTGGTTGAAAAACGAGTTTTAATGACTTCAACCTAAGTGTATGTAAACCTTTGACTTCAACTGTATATCTAGGTTTTGCATGTGGAGGAATTGTACCAAGACATTTGCCGTTTCAGCAGAAAGGGAAATTGGGAGATCCAGAGCTGAGCATTAGCATCTGTGTGAGAGTTTGTGCTGAGAAAGAGAGAAAGGGACCTGAGATGACAAACATTGATTTTTATTTTTTTTACTTGGCAAGTCGGTTAGGAACAAATTCTTATTTACCATGACGGCCTACATCGGCCAAACCCAGACGACGCTGGGCGAATTGTGCGCAGCCCTATGGGATTCCCAATCACGGCCGGTTGTGATACAGCCTTGATAAAGATAAATGAAGGGAGATTCGGGAGAAAACTTAAGTAATGACAGAGGGATAGATGGAAAGGGACAAAGGGAATGTTAGAGGAAACCGATGCAAAGGGATGGGACAAGTGCAGTAAGAGAGAAAAAGAGAGATGAGAGAGAGTGGAACAGACCATGCCGGATAATACCATGTCATTTTCGGGTCTGACACGGCATGTTCCCCTTCTGGTCTAAAGACGTGGAAAGATACAGCTGGATTTGCATGATCCCACAGTATCATGACTTTGTGGTCCATGTCATTGGACCCTTACCAGCGAATTAATGAAGCTGGGCATCCAATCTGTCCTGCACTTCAGACAAAGCACAAAAGATCTGCCAGTCCCCTGCATGCATAACTCAATGTTCTGTACATGTTGAGAAGTGGGTGACACGTATATGAAACCAGATATAGAGTGATGGCGTATCAGTTGTGTGCTCTATGATGAATGCGTAGGGGTCAATAAGAGTGTGTGTTAACAGTGCCATTGAAAGCTACAGGCCCCATGATGTCTCACTGTGTAGTCATATATCTGTTTGAGTGTGTGGAGAACAGAATGTGGTATCCAGACCGCAACTGAAAGCACCCTGCTGTTTTAGCAGTGGCGAGTGTGTGTGTGTGTCTCAGAGACACCATGCTGTGAGGGTGACCACAGGGAAACCATGACGGAGGCGGATCGATTGGGCACTTCTCCTTCTCCTCCCAATTCCCCCACTCTCTCATTTTCCGTTATCCTAATAACCTCCTTTCTTCTCTAACTAGCCGTCTTCTCAAAAGCCGGCTCTGCCAATTTCACACACTATTACTGACGATTCGCCAGAGGAGATTGATAAATGGGGAAACATTTCTATTTTCACACTCATCTGCCCTGAAAACCCTTTATTTAGGAGGGTGAATTGATTGATAAGCATTAAATGACTCCTGTCAAATAAATCCTCTATCGTTTAAGAGGCTATGATATTAAGTACTGTATTCCACCTAATCAGAGGAAGTCTGAAATAACTGGAGAATGTGTGAAGACAAAATCAATAGTATTACAGTATAAAAAAGGAGGATAACATTTTTGTTTTGACCTTTTTTTTCTCCCAGTTACAAACAAAACACTGAAATTCTCAAAATTGTGGAACTTTTTAGTCATGTATCAACATAGGATTTGTTTGTGCATGTGTGTATCAAATGAACGTTTATTGGTTGCATACACAGTTTAGCAGATGTTTTAGCAGGTGCAGCTAAATTCTTGTGTGTGTTGCATAGGTCATCTCTCTGCTGTCACACAGTAATGTTTATCCATGATGAAGGACAGTTAGGCCAGTGGACAGAAGTCATGAGTGGTCCAAAATCAAATGTATGTCAAACTCCATGATACAAATGCATGTTAGATGGGAGTTATCATTGACTTTTAAGCTTGTGATACTGTACATACATAATGTAGGTCGACCTGTATTCTACAGAGTTTGGCAAAATGGGTAGTTTGCACAGTTTGGTAAAAGCAGAGTATTGTTTTCCTTTGTGACAGAAATGTTTTGTCTTATCATCCTTAATAAAATAGCACAATGTGAAACTGCTTCTTCTTAATCAAGAGAGGATTGACTACACATAACACAACATATTACTCAATGCATTGGTCTAGGCTAGGGGTTGTTGATGGAGATGACCCCGATGAGTCCTACAGATGACCCCAATGAGTCCTACAGATGACCCCAATGAGTCCTACAGATGAGATGTTGAGTGGGTGTGGACAGGCCACCCTGGTGACAAGAGGAATCTTGTCGGAGTGGGTTAACAAATTATGCAATCACGCAACCATATGCTAATAGCGCCTATCTCCACTGATAAGGATGATCGCTAAGGCAGAGGATCAAAGCTTTGCTGCTTCTGTCAAGCAGAAAGACGGAATTATACATTCAGGAAGGGTGGAGAAGGAGAGAGTAAGAAATGGAACGTGTGAGAAAGCAATGCATATTGTAGCATTTTAAATATTCATCGTTATTATTGTCAGCAGGGGAAATGAGGGGGAAGAAAGTAAAACAGATTTGCCTGAGGCGCTGCAAAAAGCAAAGTACTCAAGAGTTTGTGTTTTGAAGGAGAACACAGTGAACTATTAGAAGACGAGAGAGAGAGAGAGAGAGAGAATCGTTGAATTAGGGCACGACGCAGCAAAACAGCCCGTGGCAAAACCTTCAGGTGTTGATGTAGTGACAGGGCACTAATTCTTTTTTTTTTTTTTACCTTCCCTCCCGATCTCTGTGTAATCACACAGCCATGTAGCCTACCGTCACGGACTGGTAGGCCTGTATTTCAAAGACAAAACCATTGGATTGACGATGAGCACAAAGTACCTGATGTGGTTTTCCGTCCCACATTGCTGAGCGACAGTCTGTGACCTCTCACCTTAAACTGCCGGGCGACCTCTACATGGTTGTCGTAGACCAAGATGTTGGCTGTGAGGTTTGCCATGTCCTTGGACAACGTGGGACTTCCTTCAAGAGTGTTGGGCTCCACAAATACATCCAGCAGGGGGTGAGGGCACTTTGATCCGTCCCAAACCTGGAGAAAGAAAAAGGTTGATCATTTTTAACTTACACAGAGGGAGAGAGAAAGAGTGAACAAGACGGAGAGCCAAAAACCAAAGAGGAAGACAACAGAACAAAACAAGTACAAAACAAGTCAACGACTCAAGTTGTCAACTGCCATACAAAATGTCTAAGTGTAAAAAATTAAAGAATGGAAAGAATACGCTACAAAGTGAGAACAAATAAAAAGGAGGGAATGGCCCCCCAGGCACTAGTAATCTAATGTCATGTTGCCATCCCAACACAGGAGGGTCATGAGCCTCCAGTTCTGTGGTTTATCACTGCGTACCCACAATAAGGATCTTATGTAAACATACATGACTATTATTAAACTGAGTGGAGTGGCATCCCAATGAGGACAAATTCCCTGAGGGTTGACACGGTTTCTACCTCATAATGAATATGTTCTTTGGCATAAAGTGTCAACACTCACAACTGCATCATTGCACTAAGCCCATGTCTTTTTACGTCCTCATATATATTTCAAACTGTATAAGCAGGGAGATGAAGTGCTCGCAGATATAAGTAGAAAAGAAAAAAGAAAACCTTTGCCACAAACTGTTAAGAGGGATGCTCAAAGACATACACTAGCCTAAATCAGAAAACGTTTTTCTCATCATTATGCTTTTGCTAAATGTCAAACCTTTTATTCACTGTACACCAAGGTAGCAATCCGATGACCAAAATATCACATTTTCCACTGGATTTCCAGTTTCCTAGATACCGGATTCAATACAGTCGCTAAAGAAGTGGAAAAAGGTTCTTCATGGTTCTTACCTTCAACAGGGTGCAGCTGCTGTCCACAGGGGCTTTAGCCAGCAGTTGGCAGGTCAGGTCAAAGTAAGTCTTGGGCTGTACTGCCGACAGGGGTACACAGGGCTGGGCAGGAACCAGAGACTGGTTGGCCACCCATGTGCGCAGGGCCTCCACGACCTGGCAGTCTTCCTCCCCAAATTTGAAGGACTCGCTGGAGGTACGAGGGACCACGGGACTGCCAACCATTCCATCAAAGGTGACCACAGAGAAACCATGGCTGGTCAAAAGGCTAATGGCTCCATTAAAAAGCTGGGTCTGAGAGGCAAAGAGATTTGAGCTTTGTGACTGGATAATCTCAAACATTTCAGCAAGGCTCACATTCTAAATATCAGTTCATTTCAAAGGTCAGAATCAATCTTGGGCAAGTCCACAGTAAGAGTGATGCTGAGACTAAGATTTCTCACTTTAAAATAATGTCAAACAAAAACCAATGATTGCAAAGTTAAACAAACCATCCAACTCTACGGACAAGGATGACCTTTCATAATTTCCACAGAAAATTTTACAGATGCAAAGTTTGGTAACAGAATGACGGCACCAACTGTTATTCTGTTACAAAACGTTGCATCTGCACTGCTCTTCAAGTAAATGTGTTTTTGTAAATTGTTCAGTTAAAGTTGTCCTTGTGGCCTCCCGAGTGGCGCAGGGGTCTAACATTCAGACCACACAATTTACACATACCCACACTGCTTGCTCGCTCGCGTGCACCAACAAGCGTCTGCGTTGCCATGCTCTAAAATAGAATAAAAGTCAGTTCTATTTGTGACACTGAACGCCTTGCAAGTCCTGCATCTCCCATCTCCTCATTGGTTTATCAAAGCATATACCCACGTGCCATCTCCTCATTGGTTATACCCACGTTGGCGATTGAAAGATGAACTGAGGTCGGTCAGTTGTGGTGATACACCTTATTAGAAAAAGTTAGATGCCAATCGCCATATAAAGTCCAAAAAAGTAAAAGCCTGGAAGGAGGAGAAATGACTAGAAACGATTCGGTTGACCGTTTCATGTGTGGATTAATTGTTGGAGTATAGGACCTTGTGCATCAAGTAAAATAACAACTCAACGTGTATATCCCAGGGCAAATTTGCTAGCAACAGCAATCTAGCTAAATAGGACAAATTAGCAATCAACTGCAAGCTAGCTAGCTAAATTGCCATGAATGTTTAATGCTTTTCGACCTGTCCCCAAAATAATAAAATCGGTTCAGAGTTGGTTTTGATATTTCAACCTGCATGTCGTGATCTTGTTTGGTGTGGGGGGACAAAATCAATCTGCGCGCGTCCGGTTTGGGCATGGTGTAAGGCACTGCATCGCAGTGCTTGAGTCGTCACTACAGACCTGGGTTCGATCCCAGGCTGTGTAACAGCTGGCCGTGACCGAGAGACCCATGAGGCGGCGCACAATTGGCCCAGCATCTTCCGGGTTAGGGGAGGGCTTGCACGGACGGGATTTCCTGGTCCCATCATGCTCTAGCAACTCCTTGTGGCGGGCCGGGCGCCTGCAAGCTGACTCTAGTCGCCAGATGGGCTGGTGTTTTCTCCCGACACATTGGTGTGGATATCTTCCGGATTAAGCAAGCAGTGCGGCTTGGCAGGGTCATGTTTCAGATGACGCATGGCTCTCAACCTTCGCCTCTCCCGAGTCTGTAGGGGAGTTGCAGCGATGGGACAAGACTGTAACTGCCAATTGGATATCACAAAAAAGGGGTAAAAGTACAACAACAAAAAAGTAATCCTTATGGTTTGTTTAACTTTGCAATCATTGGTTCTTGTTTGGCATACATTTTAAGAAGTGAAAAATCTGATTCTCAGCCTTACTCATTTACATTTGAGTCATTAAGCAGACGGTCTTATCCAGAGCAACTTACAGGAGCAATTAGGGTTAAGTGCCTTGTTCAAGGGTACATTGACAAATTGTTCACCTAGTCAGCTCAGGGATTCGATCCAGCGACCTTCCGGTAGCTGGCCCAAAGCTCTTAACTGATAGGCTACCTGCTGATCACACATTTACCTTGACTCTGTGTAGGCGTATGATGTCTCCCATTTTGAAGATTTTAGGGTGTTCCTCGAGCTTGTCACAAAAGATGGTACAGCCCACTTTTTTATTTGATTGGTCTGTAATCTTCAGTGTGGAGCAGTAATCTATGGGGGATAGAAATCGGGACCACTGTCAGATCAGATTCCAGATATGGCCTATGGTCTACTGAATACTGAGACGGGTCCTAGTATGCACATCTCATTGCAATGTGATTTGAGACAGCCCAAAATGATTGCTTGCTTTAAACATACTTTGACCGCAGCTTTCAAAAAGGCAAGGTTCTCAACCTTCTTATGCTCCCAACAAAAGCCCTTCTAATCCAGTGTTTCTCAACTCTGGTCCTTGAATACCCTCAACGGTACACATGTATTTTAGAGCCCAGACAAGCACACCTGATTAAACTAGTCATCAAACCCTTGACTACTTGAATCAAGTGTGTTTACTTGGGTCTACAACAATGTGTACTTTTGGGGGTACTCGAGGATTAGAACGCTGAGACACACTCACCACACAACAGTACACAATGTAAGAAATACACTCACCGGATGGTTTTATTAGATACACACCCCAGTTCACGAAAATGGATCGCTCCTACAGACAGTGAGTCACGTGGCCGTGACTTGCTATATAAAGCAGGCAGACAGGAATCGAGGCATTCAAGTTAGTTAGATTGAACGTTAGAATAGGTAAAACGAGTGACCTAAGCGACTTTGAGCGTGGTATGATCGTTGGTGCCAGGCGCGCCGGATCCAGTATCTCAGAAACGGCCACCCTTCTGGGCTTTTCACACACGACAGTGTCTAGGGTTTAACGAGAATGGTACGACAAACAAAAAATATCCAGTCAGCGGCAGTCCTGTGGGCGGAAACAGCTCGTTGATGAGAGGTCGAAGGAGAATGTTAAGAATCGTGCAAGCTAACAGGCGGGCCACAAACTGACAAATAACAGCAGTACGTACAACAGTGGTGTTCAGAACGGCATCTCGGAAAGCACATCTCGTTGGTCCTTGTCATGGATGGGCTGCTGTAGCAGACTACCAGAGGGTTCCAATCCTATCAGCAAAAAACAAGAAGCGGCTCCAGTGGGCACCCGATCAACACTGGACAATTGAGGAGTGTAAAAACATCACTTGTCTGGCGAATCACGGTTCCTCTTGCGTCATACTGATGGCAGTCAGGATTTGGCGTAAGCAGTATGAGTCCATCATGCCTGGTGTCAACGGTACAGGCTGGTGGCGGTGGTGCATCGCTGTCCAATCTGCAGCAACTGCGTGATGCCATCGCGTCAGCATGGACCAATATCCACCTGGAACATGTCTGACTTGTAGAATCCATGCCCCAAAGAATTCAGGCTTTTCTGGCGGCAAAGGGGGGTCCGACCCGGTACTAGATGGGTGTACCTAATAAACTGTAATAATAACATTAGATTCCTAGGCTGAGGGGTGGTAAGGGGTCATCTGGCTAATACCTAACTCTGTGTTCTCTTCGCTGCGTAGTCAAGTGCGTGGCGTCAACCAGGCTAGGTAAGGGGCTCATCCATCTGCCACCCCACCAGTGTCTCAACTGATGGATTCTCTTAATATCTCCCTTCTGCTGCCACTAGGATTCAGTAGCATGACAATACACGGTCAGTTAATGCTGTACGACTAACACTGCTGTTTATAATTTATTTATTCATTCATTCATTACTCAATCCAGTTTGGCTTAAGGGGGAACTCTTTGTATGAGGCTCCCACAAACAAAAAGGACCCCAAGGTACACTGTTTGCAGGCTTTGTGAGACGCACAAGAAAATGTGAATTGGAAAGGCATGGACATATTACTGTCATTCAATATTGAGCTCTTTCTTTCATTACGGTACTTCCCGAGACAAGAGGGGTTCAGAGATTACTACTAACCGACTGTCCCCTCAGGTCAAAAACAAGGCATAAATGGCTTGGCTCGTAAACGTTGTGCTCCTCGAAGCATATCAAGTCTGTTGTGCTTGCCATGTAAACGCCTTGTGAAAATAAGCAGAGCAAAGCCCTGACCACAAAAGAATAATAATTTTGTAAGGTACTTCCACATTAAAATGGTAAATGTTACAAGTTGGATCACACACAGATTACAGCTTTTCAAAGCATTAACACATGCTTTGCTCAGGCCCCATTTTACCACCTTAAGATCAGTTAACTATACTTATGCTATAAGGCCCGAGGGGGTGTGGTATATGGCCAATAAGGGCTGTTCTTATGCACGACGCAACGCGGAGCCCTTAGCCATGGTATATTGACCATATACCACAAACCCCCGAGGTGCCTTATTGCTATTATAAACTGGTTACCAATTTAATTAGAGCAGTAAAAATACATGTTTGTCATACTTGTGGTACAGTGCCTTGCAAAAGTATTCACCCCCTTGGCGTTTTTCCCATTTTGTTGCAGTACAACCTGTAATTTAAACGGATTTTTATTTTTATTTCATCTAATGGACATACACAAAATAGTCCAAATTGGTGAAGTGAACTGAAAAAATTACTTGTTTAAAAAAATTCTTTAAAAAAACACAAAAAAAACAGAAGTGGTGCGTGAATATGTATCACCCCCTTTGCTATGAAGTCCCTAAATAAGATCTGGTGCAAGCAATTGCCTTCAGAAGTCACAAAATTTGTTTAAAAAAAGTCCACCTGTGTCTAATATAAGTGTCATATGATCTGTCACATGATCTCAGTATATATATACACCTGTGCTGAAAGGCCCTGTTCTGAGAGTCTGCAACACCACTAAGCAAGGGGCACCACCAAGCAAGCTGCACTATGAAGACCAAGGAGCTCTCCAAACAGGTCAGGGACAAAGTTGTGGAGAAGTACAGATCAGGGTTGGGTTATAAAGAAATATCTGAAACTTTGAACATCACACGGAGCACCATTAAATCCATTATTAAAAAATGGAAAGAATATGGCACCACAATAAACCTGCCAAGAGAGGGCCGCCCACCAAAACTCACGGACCAGGCAAGGAGGGCATTAATCAGAGGCAACAAAGAGAACAAAGATAACCCTGAAGGAGCTGAAAAGCTCCACAGCAGAGATTGGAATATCTGTCCATAGGACCACTTTACGCCGTACACTCGGAAGAGTGGCCAGAAAAAAGCCATTGCTTAAAGGAAAAAGCCATTGCCAAAAGGCATGTGGGAGACTCCCCAAACATATGGAAGAAGGTACTCTGGTCAGATTAGACTAAAATGTTGCTTTTTGGCCATCAAGGAAAATACTATGTCTGGGCAAACCCAACACCTCTTATCACCCGGAGACCAGTGAAGCATGGTGGTGGCAGCATCATCCTGTGGGGGTGTTTGTCCATTGGCAGGGACTGGGAAACTGGTCAGCATTGAAGGAATGATGGATGGCGCTAAATACAGGGGAATTCTTGAGGGAAACCTGTTTCAGTCTTCAAGAGATTTGAGACTGGGACGGAGGTTCACCTTCCAGCAGGACAATGACCCTAAGCATACTACTAAAGCAACACTCGAGTGGTTTAAGGGGAAACTTTTAAATGTCTTGGAATGGCCTAGTCAAAGCCCAGACCTCAATCCAACTGAGAATCTGTGGTATGATTTAAAGATTGCTGTACACCAGCGGAACTCATCCAACTTGAAGGAGTTGTAGCAATTTTGCCTTGAAGAATGGGCAAAAATCCCAGTGGATAGATGTGCCAAGTTTATAGAGACATACCCCAAGAGACTTGCAGCTGTAATTGCTTCAAAAGGTGGCTCTACAAAGTATTGACTTTTGGGTGGGGGGGTGAATAGTTATGCATGCTCAAGTTGTTTTTTGTCTTATTTCTTGTTTGTTTCACAATAAAACATATTTTGCATCTTTAAAGTGGTAAGTCTGTTGTTTAAATCAAATGATACAACCCCCCAAAAATCTATTTTAATTCCATGTTGTAAGGACACAAAATAGGAAAAATGCCATTGGGGGGGGGTGAATACTTTCGCAAGCCACTGTATACCACGGCTGTCAGCCAGTCAGCATTCAGGGCTCGAACCACCCTGTTTATAATTGCTTTTTTTGCCATTTGCATCACAGGCACTTGCATTCCAAATGGATCTTACATGCAGAGTTTTCCCTCCAGACACAATAAAGAACCAACTGCTCCATTCTGGGCCACTGATTCAATTGGACGAGATGGCCCAGAACATTGTACAGTACATCAAAATCAAGTCAGATATCTACAGGGTTGGTTGAGTGGGATGAGGATTGATTTTTCACCACTTTATGTCAGCTTGCATGACAAGATCTAATGCTCGATCAATGCTTAGGGTGTGTTAAGGCAGAGATTAACCGCACGAGGACTCAGTGACTGTGGTTTAATACAGGGTGCTGTAATTTACCTTGTAATTTTTACAATGTGTTTGTATTGTACAAAAAGTAATTGGTTTGGAATAGTAGCAATAAAGAGCAGACACTGTAAATGTTGAGTATCCAGTTGTTCTGTTCTGGAGATTATTGGACAACCATAATAAAACCATTGGTGATAAAAGAGTTGGAGAAGCTAGAGATGAAGAATATTAGGTGGATATGAGAGGGGGAGAGAAGGAGAAGAAAAGAGGAGAAGAGGAAGAGAGGAGAACAAGATAGGAGTCAGAGAATAGGTGCTATGAGGACAGGATAGGACAGAGTATGTTCGTATAATAGCAAAAGAGCGAGGTTCCCTTACCTCGGACAACCATTCTGCGTGCCCTTCTGCGCTTTCTACAGCAAGGTTTTTTCTTCCTCTGTGTGAACAAACCTCGCCACACTGCCTGACTCCCGGCAAGGGCCGACCAGTTAAAAAGGCAGTCGCATCACTTCCAAGTCAAAGGTCACGAGTCGAAGGGCTAAGCAACACCGCAAGGACTCATATGTACCCTGTGATGTTAGGTGCTTAGAGAGAGGGTGCAGAGAGAGGTCCTCTTTTTCCCATTGACAGCCTCCACCTCACCTCCCCCGCCCGCCAAACCCTACGCCTCTACAAATGCTTGTTTAATGAGATCACAGTACAGTAACCACCACCCAACCTACCCTGGATGACACCACCTAGACACACCAACAAACCCCTTATTATCTCGCAGCAGCAAGTCAGGGGGTCCAGTAGTCATAGCAACCAGCCTGTTGGTTGGTTGAATATGGACTTCAAAGTGCTTTGCTGAGTAGGAAGTGTGTCCATTTCTGCCTGTAGAGTATCTTAGCACAGAGCCAACACCTTGAACTGAGCTCAACATGGGGCTGGTGGAATATCACCATATTTGTCTATACCATGTTAGTGCATTTGCAGGGCAGGTTGACCTACCTGTCCCCTTGGTCCGGAATGGCTGCTTGAAGAAGGTGACCACAGCGTAGACATTCACCACTACCCCAGGCTTCAGGTCGCTCAGTGGGACGTAGGTGTACTTAACCACCTTCACTGCCTTAGTGACCTGAAGACAAACACTACTGCATTACCATTCAGGATCGGACAACAATTTAATAAGTAAAGAGAGAATGTCTATTTGTAAATTACTTCAGAGAGAACAACAGTCAGTTGTAGAGACTGGATATAATCAGTCTCTAAATTGATCGATTGGAAAGACTAAAGTTGTTTTGGGATCAGTAAGAGTGATTTAAGTAGAAGGGCCAAAGGCCAGCTATTTTATATGTATTCAGTACCATAAAGATCCTGCAAAACATTACACACACAGGTTCACATTGGGATGAACATCTGATGACATGAGATTTTTCAGACAGGCACAATACGGCATCTGACAGCCTCCATAAAACCAAGGTCTTTGAGCTAATGAGTTCACAGACTGACCTCAGTGCTGGCTGGAGAGGTTCTTTTGCGGGGTACAGATGCTCTCGAGCTTACAGTAGATGGCCACACCTAGGACACAGAGAAAAACATTTCAGAAAACTAAAAGGGTCACATTTTATTAAACCCTCCCTATAATTAACAACCAACGTAGGAACTCCTCCCTAAACATGTACTCACATACATCCAGGCATCATCTCCAGCTAGCTGCAGGTTACAGGCATGGAGCTTGTCCTTTTGAGCTGTGGGAGAATTGCCCACAGAGAAGCCAGTCACCAGCAGCATGTCCTGGGTGAACAAACACATGCAACAGAGAGAGTTATGTGGTGTGGTGAGAGGCGAGATAACACTGCCCCCCCCCACCCCCAAATATTTAAAAAATAATAATAAATGATGTAAAATAGCATTGACCTATATTAAACCTATCTGGGATACTTGGGATGTCCCTAACCTAACTCTTACCCTAACCAACCATTTAAAATGGAATGGGGTAGGGAAGTCCCAAGGATAGCACAGACCGTTTCATATAGCAGATGTTGTGGTAAGAAATACAGGTTGTGAGTAATACGCTACACTCAAAATAGAGATAAGCCAGTTGTATTTTGCTTGGGGAGCAGTGTGTGACTGTCCTCCAAATGGTTTAACAGTGTTCTCTGACATAACTCATACAGCAGACAAAGGGAAGGGAGATATACAAAGTAATCATGTTACAGTGGATTAAACAAACCATTGACAGACTACTCTACAGCCACGATAGCCAATCCCTTTTCCCGCTACGTCTGCTCAGAATGTGATGATTCTTCTCCTCTCAGGGATGTTCTGAGACAATAGGTCAGCCATGTCTAACACTGGTGCAACGCTCAGCTCATTCAACTTTGTCTGTGCATTGGTCTTAAATGACATGGATGCCTGAATCCTATCATTGGGTTTGAGTGTCATTTTATCAAGGTTAATAAAAAGATTTGCTGATCAGTCACCACCGTTACAGAGCATGTCAACACTGCTACAGAGAGAGCATGTAGGACGTCAACACTATTACTAGAGGACATAAACAACCAAAATGACTAACATCCCTATGTGTTCGCACTTAAAGAGTCTGTCTGATCCTCAGACTCTGAATAGCATCCCTAAGATCAAACTGTTGACTTAATCTACTTCAATGTAGATGATAATTGCGTGATAAGAACTCGCTCCACAAGGAAGATGCTCTCTCTCATTGGGAGTGTTGCAATTTTGCTCACAATGACTAGAGCTCTGATCAGCAGCTAACGCTCCAATCATCTCTTTTGAAGATTATACCACTCCTCAAAGCAATATGGAACTGAGGATAAGCATGCAGCTACAATATGGAACTGAGGATAAGCATGCAGCTACAATATGGAACTGAGGATAAGCATGCAGCTACAATATGGAACTGAAGATAAGCATGCAGCTACAATATGGAACTGAGGATAAGCATGCAGCTACAATATGGAACTGAGGATAAGCATGCAGCTACAATATGAAACTGAGGATAAGCATGCAGTTACAATATGGAACTGAGGATAAGCATGCAGCTACAATATGGAACTGAGGATAAGCATGCAGCTACAATATGGAACTGAGGATAAGCATGCAGCTACAATATGGAACTGAGGATAAGCATGCAGCTACAATATGGAACTGAGGATAAGCATGCAGCTACAATATGGAACTGAGGATAAGCATGCAGCTACAATATGGAACTGAGGATAAGCATGCAGTTACAATATGGAACTGAGGATAAGCATGCAGCTACAATATGGAACTGAGGATAAGCATGCAGCTACAATATGGAACTGAGGATAAGCATGCAGCTACAATATGGAACTGAGGATAAGCATGCAGCTACAATATGGAACTGAGGATAAGCATGCAGCTACAATATGGAACTGAGGATAAGCATGCAGCTACAATATGGAACTGAGGATAAGCATGCAGCTACAATATGGAACTGAGGATAAGCATGCAGTTACAATATGGAACTGAGGATAAGCATGCAGCTACAATATGGAACTGAGGATAAGCATGCAGCTACAATATGGAACTGAGGATAAGCATGCAGCTACAATATGGAACTGAGGATAAGCATGCAGCTACAATATGGAACTGAGGATAAGCATGCAGTTACAATATGGAACGGAGGATAAGCATGCAGCTACAATATGAAACTGAGGATAAGCATGCAGTTACAATATTACAAAATTCAGCGTTATATTCTGCCAGATAACACAGCCACCTACACCATTAACGTCCATTACATTCCAATTAAGATTGTTGTGCCCACTTCCTCAGTAAGTACAAATCAGGGCCATTATTACACTGTGTTTGAGATCCTATAGGGAATGGTCAGAGACCTACCCCTTGACTGACGGATTCGGAGTAGTCCTTCGCCAGCGCACCAAACAGGATGATATTGATGGATGAGTGTTCCGGGGACATGTTCTGTTGGGAGTCTACTTCTGACGGAGGCAGAGACAACTCTTAAGCAGAAGATAGTTTACACACGCAGCAAATTTGACAGATGCAAGACATATTCAGAAAATACCTGAGCCTGTAAGGCTTTAAGGGTATTCTATTATTAGGGCTACACTTCAATGAAATGTCACCCAACACCGCTCTGCACAAGGTGCAAGTTCAAAATTGGATAGAGGGTAATCCGTTTTCCTGTCAGTCATTGCATATCTTAGAGAACTATAACTCAACTAGCCCATGTCAGCTAATGTTTTTCAGCCCATAGATTTTGTAGTAATGTTTGGGTTACTCAAACATCACATGAACACACATTGGACATGGCAAAATGTATAGAATTGCAGGAAATAAGCTTTAAACCTGCAACATATTCTCTCCACCAACAAGAGGGGTGTGAACAGTTTGTGTCATGAACAGTACCCATAGAAATAGACGTGGCATGCGAGGGGGGAGGGATGTTCCCCAGTGCTGGAAGGGGGACCTGAGTGAAAAAGTTGCTCTAAAAGGGACAATGCAATCAGCATCTCTGAAATGCTCTGTACACTACTAAGACAATTAGCACTTCCCTATAATTCCAACCGCTCTGGGTTGTGTAAATGTCAGCCGAAGAACACAAAGTGAAAAACATTATCAAAAAATAGCACTGATCATTCTGTCACGACTGACAATTGCTGTGGTAATACAATTATTACACAAGACAAGGAAACAAGGCATATTTCAAATGGGTTTGAAGTACTGTATTAACAAGCGAGATAACCCTCTCTGAATAAGCAGTGCTGCTGTATGAATGCTAATCATAATGCAGAGGGATAAATGTAGCATGGACGACACAACAAAGAAGAAATGGCCTTTTTCAACAATCCTATTGAGATCCATTCCAGCTGAACGGCTTACAGTGGGAGTGAGACAATCGAGCCAGCTGAGATCTAACACAGCCAGCTACATGCCCTCCAAGGAAATTCCACCAATGCATGATTGGGCAGTCACTCCTTCATTGTATAGGCCTACATCCTTCTGGGCCGAAATGTTTTCTCATATACAATACCTTGAATCACAGTCTTCAGGACATAGTTGTCTTCTCCCATGGATACCAATGGCCCTTTGTGAACTACTCTCCCCTGGCAGAATAGCAGAAAAATACAACTTTAGATGAATGGTAAAACATGTCAAATCAATGCGTGTCAAATCGGTCAAGTCCACAAGCACAAGCACATAACTCCCTTAGAAGGAAAATGGTGGATGGGGGGGGTTGTTGTTAATTGCTTTGTCTGCTTTACAATCATCTGCCAATAATGTACTTGAAAGAAGGTAAATAAATAAACTGTGGAGAGAGGAACATGGATAAATAGACAGAGAAAGGAAAGTGAAAAAGAAAAGCAGGCAGTGGAGGACAGGATCGAGAATGTAAGAAAGGGAGAAGAGGGGGATTTATGGAGATATAAGAAACGAAGCAGAGCGGAAGGGTTTGACCTGACTGAGACACACCTTCACAGTCTTGCCAGTGCAGTCTGAGGTAGGGCTGAGGAGTGGAATGGGGATCCTCTGGAGTTGAGGGGGAACCTGGGTGCCGGGCCCGGGCCCATCCTTGACCACAAGGACAGGCATTACTTCAAGAATACCTGATGAAAAACATACATTTACATTTTAGTCAATTAGCAGATGCTCTTATCCAGAGCTACTTACAGGAGCAATTAGGGTTAAGCGCCTTGCTCAAGGGCACATAGACAGATGGTTCGAATCCCTGAGCCGACTAGGTGAACAAACAACCTCTCGGTTACTGGCCCAACACTCTTAACCGCTGGGCTAGCTATACACTATGTAGCCTATTGTCACAGAAATAACAGACATCTGTTCAAAAAAATAATAATAGGCCAACAATGAAATGACTAAACTTCAAAATACAACTGACTCATCAACAAGCAAAAAGGTGTATGTTTATTTCCCCCAGGCAGTTGACTGAGAACACATTCTCATTTACAGCAATGACATGGGGAACAGTTACAGGATAGATAAATGAGCCAATTGGAAGCTGGGGATAATTAGGCGGCCATGATGGTATGAGGGCCAGATTGGGAATTTAGCCAGGGTTAACAAGTGCAATGGGATATTTAGTGACTAAAGAGAGTCAGGACATCACTGCCCTGGGGCATTTGGATATTTTTTTATTTTAGACCAGAGGAAAGAGTGCCTCCTACTGGCCCTCAACACCCCTTCAGGCAACATCTGGTCTCCCCCATCAAGGGACCAACCAGGACGAATCCTGCTTAGCTTCAGAGGCAAGCCAGCAGTAGGAAGCAGGGTGGTATGCTGCTGGCATATCACAAAAGCCTTAGCGAGGGACACAGGAGAGGTGTTTTAGATGCATTCCCAGCAGGTGCAAGGTTGTTACCTGTCAGTGTGAGTACTTGTTTGCTTTGGGGGGATTTGACTGGTGCATCCGACTCCCACAGTGCTACATTGTATGGCCAGCCTTGGAGGCAGCCAGTCAGTTAACCATTTAGTCAGTCAGAATGAAAGATTTTCCTTCCAATTTCGACTAGGGGGGGGAGGAGCCACAGGCACAACGTGTGAGCCTGCTGGGAGGCTCATTGTAATTAGAACTGTCAATTGTTTACTTTTGAAAAAACGTTCCGACTTAACCAAGAACATCTCCATTTCATCTATAATCCCTCAGTCACAACTCTCTCTAGAACAGTCTGTCATTCTCTCCCAGCTCCATGTAAAACTAAAAGAGGATAGTCTGGCTCCTGGCTCTCTCCGTGTGCATCTTACCCTCAGAACAGCGGCAGCGACACAGTGGGGTTGAGGAGGGGTAGAGGCGCACCAGCTGTAAATACCACCCACAGCCCTGGAGCTTGGTGCCAGCCTGTACCCAGTGAGATGGCAGACGCTCTGGCCTAGGTCCTGCGGTGGAGAGACAGCTGCCTCACCCGTTCCTCAGTCGCCAACCCCCAGCCCTGCCTGGCTCCTTCAAACCACAAGGCGCTCGTTAAGTAAAGAGGCTAATTCAAGTTCAGCCAAACAAATGATTAATGGAGAGGTTTAAATGGCTGAATAACGCTGGAGAATGAGGGAGAAATACTGGCTACTATGTGTTTGTAGGTTAGTACATTCCAGTGTTCTGTAGTGGATGACCAACTGAGTGATATTGAGGACCAAATTAGACATAAACTACATGACATGATGCTCTCCTGAACTGAACACTCCCAAGCAAGACCTGAATATTGAGAGTGGATAAGCTCCCAGGTGTCAATTATCATTGGCCAATAGTTAGGCTACATTAGTAACGCGTAAACATGCTAACAGCCTCTGCCATTTATCAAGGGCCTCAAGAATATATATATATATATATATTTTTAGAGGGTGGATAATCTTTAATACTGCAAGTAGATTGTGGCTTCTATCAATGTAACTGTCTGGATAATTTTGAATCCCCCATATACACACACACACACACACTACCAGTAAAAAGTTTGGACATACCTACTCATTCATACATTTAAAAAAGTATACATTGTAGAATAATAGTGAAGACATCAAAATTATGAAACAACAGATTTGGAATCAAATAGTAACCAAAAAACTGCTAAAACTAAATATATTTTATATTTGAGATTCTTCAAAGTAGCCACCCTTTGCCTTGACAGCTTTGCACACTCTTGGCATTCTCTCAACCAGCTTCACCTGGAATGCTTTTACAACAGTCTTCGTGTTCCCACATATACTGAGCACTTGTTGGCTGGTTTTCCTTCACGCTGTGTTCCAACTCATTCTAAACCATCTCAATTGGGTTGACGTTGGGTGATTGTGGAGGCCAGATCATCTGATGCCGCACTCAATCACTCTCCTTCTAGGTCAAATAGCCCTTACACAGCCTGAATGTGTGTTGGGTGATTGTCCTGTTGAAAAACAAATGATAGTGCAAACCAGATATGATGGTGTATGGCTGCAGAATGCAGTGGTAGCAATACTGGTTAAGTGCGCCTTGAATTCTAAATAAATCACTGACAGCGTCACCAGCAAAGCACCCCCAAAACCATCACACCACCACCTCCTCCATGCTTCATGGTGGGAACTACACATGCAGAGGTCATCCGTTCACCTATTATGTGTCTCACAAAAACACAGCGGTTGGAACAAAAAATCTCAAATTTGGGCTCATCAGACCAAAGGACAGATTTCCACCGGTCTAATGTCCATTGCTCGTGTCTAAGGCCCAAGCAAGTCTCTTGTTCTTATTGGTGTCTTTTAGTAGTGGTTTCTTTGCAGCAATTAGACCATGAAGGACTGATTCATGCAGTCTCCTGCGTGTTACTTGAACTGCAGAGTTGTCACACTATCCAGGTCTATGCCCAAACAGGTCGAGCTTCTACTTTTAATGATCCATCTCTCCAGAAATAAGTCCTGCACTGTTGCTGCTTGTTATAGACCCCCCCTCAACTCCCAGCTGTGCCCTGGACACCATATGTGAACTGATTGCCCCCAATCTATCAACAGAGTTCATACTGCTAAGTGACCTAAATTGGGATATGCTTAACACCCCGGCCATCCTACAATCTAAACTAGATGCCCTCAATCTCACACAAGTTATCAAGGAACCTAACAGGTACAACCCCAAATCCGTAAACATGGGCACCCTCATAGATATCATCCTGACCAACCTGCCCTCTAAATACACCTCTGCTATTTTCAACAAGGATCTCAGCGATCATTGCCTCATGCCTGCGTCCGTTATGGGTCTGCAGTCAAACAACCACCCCTCATCACTGTCAAGAGCTCCCCGAATCACTTCTGCGAGCAGGCCTTTCTAATCGACCTGGCCCAGGTATCCTGGAAGGATATCGACCTCCTCCCATCAGTAGAGGATGCCTGGTTGTTCTTTAAAATTGCTCTCCTCACCATCTTAAATAAGCATGCCCTATTAAAAAAATGCAGAACTAAGATCAGATATAGCCCTTGGTTCACTTAAGACTTGACTGCTCTTGACCAGCACAAAAACACCATGTGGCGCACTACACTAGCTTTGAATAGTCCCCGCGATATGCAACTTTTCAGGGAATCCATACCAGGAACAAATACACACAGTCACTTGCGAAAGCAAAGGCTAGCTTTTCAAACAGAAAGCACTAATTCCAAAAGGTTTTGGGAAACTAAAGTCTATGGAGAATAAGAGTACCTCCTCCCAGCTGACCACCACTGAGACTAGGAAGCACTGTCACCACTGATAAATCCACGATAATTTGAATAAGCATTTTTCTATGGCTGGCCATGCTCTCCACCTGGCTAACCCAATCCCGGCCAACAGCTCTGCACTAGAGGTCGACCGATTATGATTTTTCAGCGCCGATACCGATAGCGATTATTGGAGGACCAAAAAAGCCGATACCGATTAGTCCCTCTCCTCGCTCCAAAAACAAAGTGTTGGAGAAGAAAGTAATATGTGCCATGTAAAAATGTGTGCCATGTAAAATATGTGCCATGTAAAAAAAGCTAACGTTTAAGTTCCTTGCTCAGAACATGAGAACATATGAAAGTTGGTGGTTCCTTTTAACATGAGACTTCAATATTCCAAGGTAAGAGGTTTTAGGTTGTAGTTAATATAGTTTTAAAGGACTATTTCTCTCTATACCATTTGTATTTCATATACCTTTGACTATTGGATGTTCTTATAGGCACTATAGTATTGCCAGTGTAACAGTATAGCTTCCGTCCCCCTCCTCGCCCCTACCTGGGCACGAACCAGGAACACATCGACAACAGCCACACTTGAAGCATCGTTACCCATCGCTCCACAAAAGCCGCGGCCCTTGCAGCACAAGGGGAATAACTACTCCAAATCTAAAAGCGAGTGAAGTATGAAACAGTATTAGCGCACACCCAGCTAACTAGCTAGCCATTTCACATTGGTTACACCAGCCATTAGGCTGATAGGCTTGAAGTCATAAACAGCGCTGTGCTTGCGAATAGCTGCTGGCAAAACGCACAAAAGTGCTGTTTGAATGAATGATTACGGGCCTGCTGCTGCTCAGTCAGACTGCTCTATCAAATCAGACTTAATTATAACAACACACAGAAATACGAGCCTTTGGTCAGTAATATGATCGAATCCGGAAATTATCATTTCGAAAACAAAACGTTTATTATTTCAGTGAAATACGGAACCGTTCGGTATTTTATCTAACGGGTGGCATCCCTAAGTCTAAATATTATTGTTACACAACCTTCAATGTATGTCATAATTACGTAAAATTCAGGCAAATTAGTTCTCAATGAGCCAGGCAGCTCAAACTATATACCCTGACTCTCTCTGCGTGCAATGAACGCAAGAGAAATTACACAATTTCACCTGGTTAATATTGCCTGCTAAACTGGATTAGTAGTTATAACTAGTGATTATGATTGATTGTTTTTTATAAGATAAGTTTAATGGTAGCTAGCAATTTACCTTGGCTTCTACTGCATTCGCGTAACAGGCAGGCTACTCGTGTAGTGCAATGGTTAGAGCGTTGGACTAGTTAACTGAGAATGTGTTCTTAACTGACTTGCCTTGTTAAATAAAAGGTATAAAAATAAATGTAAAAATATATATTTTTAAATAAATCGGAAATTGGCGCCCAAAAATACCGATTTCCGATTGTTATGAAAACCTGAAATCGGCCCCAATTAATCGGCCATTCCGATTAATCGGTCGACCTCTACTACAAATACCTAGGTGTCTGGCTAGACTGTAAACTCTCCTCCCAGACTAGCATCTCCAATCCAAAGTTAAATCTGGAATCGGCTTCCTATTTCGCAACAAAGCCTCCTTCACTCATGCTGCTTAACATATCCTCGTAAAACTGACTATCCTACCGATCCTTGACTTCAGCATTTACAAAATAGCCTCCAACACTCTACTCAGCAAATTGGATGCAGTCTATCACAGTGCCATCCGTTTTGTCACCAAAGCCCCATATACAACCCACCACTGCGACCTGTATGCTCTCGTTGGCTGGTCCTCACTACATACTCATCGCCCAACCCACCCGCCAAGCCCTGCCTTCTCAGCTCACTGATCACCATAGCAACACCCACCCGTAGCACGCGCTCCAGCAGGTATATTTCACCTGTCATCCCCAAAGCCAACACATATTTGGCCGCCTTTCCTTACAGTTCTCTGCTGCCAATGACTGGAACGAATTGCAAAAATGACTGAAGTTGGAGACATATCTTCCTCACTAACTTTACGCGTCAGCTGTCAGAGCAGCTTACCGATCGCTGCAGCTGTACAAATAGCCCATCCATCCAACCAACTACCTACCTCATCCCCATATTTGTTTTTCTGCTCTTTGCACACCAGTATCTTTACTTGCACATCCACATCTATCACTCAAGTGTAAATTATTAAATTGTAATTACTTCGCCACTATTGGCCTATTTATTGCCTTACCTCCTTACTTAATTTGCACACAACTGTATACAGATTTTTTTATTGTGTTATTGACTATACGTTTGTTTATCCCATGTGTAACTGTTGTTTTTGTCGCACTGCTTTGCTTTATCTTGGCCAGGTCGCAGTTGTAAATGAGAACTTGTTCTCAACTGGCCTACCTGGTTAAATAAAGGTGAAAAAATAAATAATTTAAAAAACAATCTGAAGCATTTATTTGGGCTGCAATTTCTGAGGCTGGTAACTCTAATGAACTCTGGGTCTTCCTTTCCTGTGGCGGTCCTCATGAGAGTCAGTATCATCATAGCGCTTGATGGTAGCTCTTGATAGGTGCTTGGATAGGGCTATCTTCTGTATACCACCCCTACCTTTTAGTATAAGAAATAAAACACTAAGTTTTGAATCCTACGTCATTTGGTCACTTCATAAACCATGTTCCATGGAATCGGTACATTGAAAATCTCTTCCCAATTATTTTGCCATCTGTATGGCACAGCTGTCAATTTGTTGGTCCTTAAACAAAACTGGTATACTTTTTTTAAATCACAATTTTATTTAAAACAATAATGATTATCATTTGACTTTATGATACTCAAGTCTCCTCTTAATAATAGATCATATCTCCAAGCCTTACTGTTCAAACCCCAATTGCAATAACATTAGCCTGTAACAAAAAGGTTCATTTCCTGAATATCAAAACGCCAGATTAATCAGTTTTATGCTCTTGCAGGTGTATGAAAATGTATCCTTTGGCTGAGTAAAAACCCCACAGAAGATAAAACGGTACAGCAGGTGTTTCCATTGCTCTTTTATCGGCTGGGGAACAGTTTGCCAGTGGGAGTGTGAGTGCATGCGAGAGCCTAGTTATGCGCCGGCGGAGCCAAGGCCACTCTCTCACAGACCCAATTTAAAACTCGGCATCACTCTGTTCCTGAGTCAGACTCTCTGCAGGTGAGTGGAGAGGGGGATGGCTAGCAGTCTGTCCAGCCAGATAGACACTGCCTCAGACCCTTGTCCTTTGGTTCTCTCCTCACGCCCTTGAGGAAATCGGGCTGTGGACAGACTGAGGTGGCAATGATGAGTCGGTCCGTTCACTGCTAATTCTGCACAACAGCATAGGAAGGGTTTCTAACTCAGTCAACATCCGTAGAGGGAGTGTCATAGTAGAAGATACTGTATGAGATGCCATGGCTTTTATTCAAAGGGCCCCCCTTTGTAGGCCTGCTAATACATTTCCAAAAACAAACAAAAAAGCTTACTGTAGAGAGTTAGAATACACATGGTGCAAGTTTGAAATGTGGTTGTGAATCAGCAGTTTCTTTCATTATGTCAGTCACAGTCACTTTTTTTTAGATTGGTAAATTAGCCAGCTATCCAATTTGAAAACAAGTGTTGACGGTCCATATTCTCCTTTCACTCTACAGGTGCCATTCTACTGGGTCCGCAAACACAGAAGGAGCTGAAATTCCAAGTGGCATGAGTCTCTATGCTGCCTGACTTAAATCCCCATCTTGGTGAGTGTGGCATTTGAAGGTGACAGGCCTCACAGAGAAACTCCCATCAGGCTGTGACTCCCAGAAATGCCAAACAAAACAAAAAAGAAAAGAAAAACTTGACAAGTTTCACAATAAATCGGTGTAAACTGTAAAATGTCAACAAAAAAATCTAGATCAAGGTACCCATTTCTATATCAAATGCTAAAAAAAGATACACCACAAAATTGTCGTCTTTGTTTAAAGGATTGGATTTGAGGTGTCGTTCTGACGCCTTTGAACTGGGATTTTACAGATTAGGCCAACTGTGGGAGCAACGACACCTTTCAGTGTGACTTGTAATGTGATACCAGTATGAAAGCAGATAGTTTTGTTAATTCAACCGAACCATCCAAATATTTCAACATTTGTGCTGAATAGTCAGTTGATTTTGTTTGTTTCAATTCTTTCATCCACCAAGGCCTGTGCAAATCGGCTTGATTCCACAAATCTTGCCAGGGAGGGATTCACGACGAACATGTAAATAATATGCCGTACCAAATGTCTTGCTGCTGCAGAGTGTAAATGTGGGATTGAGGAAAAGCATAGAGGAAAAAAAACATGTTGAACAAAGAGCGACGTCTGTATTCAGTGATGCCTCCAGGGCAATGCTGACAAAGCGTCGCTACATGTCAAACAAAATGTTGCGGATGAAGGGAGGACCCTTCGCTTGCTCCACATTTCCATAATCTGGTTTTGATAAAGGCTTACAGAATGGGGCTACCGAAATAAGTCTTCAAAAGGGCTTGTCCAAATCTTAACGATACCCACTGCCAAGGGAAGCTTTGTGTTCCTGTATCTCTACAGTGCATGGGGAATTATGGCTCCGACAGAGATGCTGCAGCTGTTATGCTGTTTATGTAAGAAGTGTGATGGGACAGGGTTCTTCCAGAATGTCGTCTTTGCCATCTTTCTCTCCTTATCTGCAGTCTTCTTTTGAGGTTTCACAGTAGACTGCAAAGGCATTTGTATCTCTGCTCTTCTTCCTTCAAATGGAGTTTATTCCTCTTCTGTGCACCTGTTGTGACTTAGGCGACCATCTTAGCACAAACACTTGCCGTTAAGGCCCGGGTATTTGCTTCTGGGTCAATCCCTTTCAATGGACACAAAGGAATAATGGATAGCAGACAGAAAACACAAGACCATCTTTAAAAAACATCTGTTTATTTTCTTTCATGAATTACAGAGCAGTTTTGCATCCTCTCATTATTATTATCATCATCATCTTTATTCCATATTTAATAGTCTATGTAAAGTACGTATTTTCCTCCTATATATTTCTCTAGTTTTAACAGTGCATTCGGAAAGAATTCAGACCCCTTGACTTTTTCACTTTACAGCCTTATTCTAAAATGGATTAAATATTTATTGTTTTCCAGGAATCGACACACAATACCCCATAAAGACATAGCAAAAACAGGTTTTTAGAAAAATCTGCAAATTTATTATAAGTAAAAAACAGAAATACCTTATTCATATACAGTGGGGCAAAAAAAGTATTTAGTCAGCCACCAATTGTGCAAGTTCTCCCACTTAAAAAGATGAGAAGCCTGTAATTTTCATCATAGGTACACTTCAACTATGACAGACAAAATGAGAAAAACAATCCAGAATATCACATTGTAGGATTTTTAATGAATTTATTTGCAAATTATGGTGAAAAATAAGTATTTGGTCACCTACAAACAAGCAAGATTTCTGGCTCTCACAGACCTGTAACTTCTTCTTTATGAGGCTCCTCTGTCCTCCACTCGGTACCTGTATTAATGGCACCTATATGAACTAGTTATCATTATAAAAGACACCTGTCCACAACCTCAAACAGTCACACTCCAAACTCCACTATGGCCAAGACCAAAGAGCTGTCAAAGGACACCAGAAACAAAATTGTAGACCTGCACCAGGCTGGGAAGACTGAATCTGCAAAAGGTAAGCAGCTTGGTTTGAAGAAATCAACTGTGGGAGCAATTATTAGGAAATGGAAGACATACAAGACCACTGATAATCTCCCTCGATCTGGGGCTCCACGCAAGATCTCACCCCGTGGGGTCAAAATGATCACAAGAACGGTGAGCAAAAATCCCAGAACCACACGGGGGGACCTAGTGAATGACCTGCAGAGAGCTGGGACCAAAGTAACAAAGCCTACCATCAGTAACACACTACGCCGCCAGGGACTCAAATCCTGCAGTGCCAGACGTGTCCCCCTGCTTAAGCCAGTACATGTCCAGGCCAGTCTGAACTTTGCTACAGAGCATTTGGATGATCCAGAAGAAGTTTGGGAGAATGTCACATGGTCAGATGAAACCAAAATATAACTTTTTGGTAAAAACTAAACTCGTCGTGTTTGGAGGACAAAGAATGCTGAGTTGCATCCAAAGAACACCATACCTATTGTGAAGCATGGGGGTGGAAACATCATGCTTTGGGGCTGTTTTTCTGCAAAGGGACCAGGATGACTGATCCGTGTAAAGGCAAGAATGAATGGGGCCATGTATCGTGAGATTTTGAGTGAAAACCTCCTTCCATCAGCAAGGGCATTGAAGATGAAACGTGGCTGGGTCTTTTAGCATGACAATGATCCCAAACACACTGCCCGGGCAATGAAGGAGTGGCTTCGTAAGAAGCATTTTAAGGTCCTGGAGTGGCCTAGCCAGTCTCCAAATCTCAACCCCATAGAAAATCTTTGGAGGGAGTTGAAAGTCCGTGTTGCCCAGCAACAGCCCCAAAACATCACTGCTCTAGAGGAGATCTTTATGGAGGAATGGGCCAAAATACCAGCAACCGTGTGTGAAAACCTTGTGAAGACTTACAGAAAACGTTTGACCTCTGTCATTGCCAACAAAGGGTATATAACAAAGTATTGAGATAAACTTTTGTTATTGACCAAATACTTATTTTCCACCATAATTTGCAAATTAATTCATTACAAATCCTTCAATGTGATTTTCTGGATTTCTTTCCTCATTTTGTCCGTCATAGTTGAAGTGTACCTATGATGAAAATTACAGGCCTCATCTTTTTACGTGGGAGAACGTGCACAATTGGTGGCTGACTAAATACTTTTTTTGCCCCACTAAGTATTCAGCCCCTTTAAAATGAGACTAAATTGAGGTCAGGTGCATTGTGTTTCCATTGATCATCCTTAAGATGTTTCTACAACTTGGACTCCACCTGTGGTGAATTCAATTGATTGGACATGATATGGAAAGGCACACACCTGTCTATATAAAAGGTCCCACAGTTGACAGTGCATGTCAGAGCAAAAACAAGCCAAGAGGTTGAAGGAATTGTCCGTAGAGCTCTGAGAAAAGGATTGTGTCGAGGCACAGACCTGGTGAAGGGTACCATAACATTTCTGCAGCATTGGAGGTCCCCAAGAACACAGTGGCCCACATCATTCTTAAATGAAGAAGTTTGGAACCACCAAGACTCTTCCTAGAGCTGGCCGCCCAGCCAAACTGAGCAATTGGGGAGAAGGGCCTTGGTCGGGGAGGTGACCAAGAACCTGATGGTCACTCTGACAGAGCTCCAGAGTTCCTCTGTGGAGATGGGAGAACCTTTCAGAAGGACAAACATCTCTGCAGCATCCACCAATCAGGCCTTTATGGTAAAGTGGCCAGACGGAAGCCACTCCTCAGTAAAAGGCACGACAGCCCGATTGGAGTTTGCCAAAAGGCACCTAAAGACTCTCAGACCATGAGAAAGAAGATTCTCTGATCTGATGAAACCAACATTGAACTATTTGGCCTGTATGCAAAGCGTCCCGTCTGGAGGAAACCTGGCTCCATCCCTACGGTGAAGCATGGTGGTAGAAGCATCATGCTGTGGGGATGTTTTTCAGCGGCAGGGACTGGGAGACTAGTCGGGATCGAGGCAAAGATGTCCGGAGCACAGTACAGAGAGACCCTTGACGAAAGCCTGCTCCTGAGCGCTCAGGACCTCAGACTGGGGTGAAGGTTCATCTTCCAACAGGAAAATGACCCTAAGCACACATCCAAGACAACACAGCTTTGGGACAAGTCTCTGAATGTCTTTGAGCGGCCCAGCTGAGCCCGGACTTGAACCCGATCAAACATCTTGACAGAGATTGAGAGGATCTGCAGAGAAGAATGGGAGAAACTCCCCAAATACAGAATTGCCAAGCTTGTAGCAGCATACCCAAGAAGGCTCACTGCTGTATTCGCTGCAAAAGGTACTAAAATAAAGTACTAAGTAAATACTTATGTAAATGTGATATCAGTTTTTATTTTTAATAAAATAGCAAACATTTCTTCAAACCTACTTTTGCTTTGTCTTTATGTTGTATTATGTGTAAATTGATGAGGATTTGTCTTTTGTTATCAGTTTTAGAATAAGGCTGTATCATAACAAAATGTGAAAAATGTCAAGGGATCTAAATACTTTCCGAAGACACTGTATAAAAGGAAATCATCAATACAGTACATTTACATTTCATAATACAAAAGAGAATATGTGAATGATTGCAAGAAATATCAACAATATCTCTTCATTCACCCCCTCCTCGTTCTTAACCAGTTACCATCTTACCTATAAAAAAAAGACCTACTGTACCTTATTTTTACCATTTTTTTGTCACTCCTTTTTGGTTGTTGGCCAACTGGTTTCCCTCTCGGGTTGCTCGCCTTCAGGCTTCTGCTGCTAGCATTCCTCTTCTGCTAGCTCTTCGCTAGAAGCTGCCCGTCTTCTCTTGGCTGGTCGAAGGAGGAGTGGCCATCTTCATCACATAGAGTGCATTACTGGAGTTCTTGCATTCTCTGGCCTTGTGTCCAAGGGATTCATAGCACTAGCACTGTATGTATGCACATTCTTGATGGTCAGCAAGGCCGCAGATGAAGCAGTGCAGGACCTGTCCGGGGTAGAAAATCCTACCACTGTAGGGGCCCAAAGTGATTGCGTTCAGCACCTCTAACAGCTCTCCTGTCCTTCCCCTCTTCAACTTCACCCTGTACTTCCTCACTCTGTACCAGAAACCATACTTATCTACAGGCTTTAAAGCTGGCTGTAGAATGGTGCAGTATCTCTCAATGAAGCAGTCAACATCTTCATCAGTTAGATTTCCCGTCCAGAACTTAACCACAAGGTTCTTCTCGTCGATGTTCATTGCAGATTCCACCTGCCGGGACTTCCACTTTTCTTCATGTGACTTACATAGACTTCGAGGAAGTGGAGAAAAGACCTCTCTGCTTTGAAAACAAGTTAATGTTCCCTCCTATTAGGTAAGGCTCTGAAACTATAGATGTCACTGGCATTAATCCAATTAGATTCAAATAAATATTGTTTCCTACATAGTCTCTGTTAGGGGCTAAAGGTCGACCGATTAATCGGAATGGCCGATTAATTAGGGCCGATTTCACGTGTTCATAACAATCGGAAATCTGTGTTTTTGGACGCCGATTTTGCCAATATTTTTTCCCCACAACTTTAACGATTTAACGATGCAAGTCAGTTAAGAACACATTCTTATTTTTAATGACGGCATAGGAACGGTGGGTTAACTGCCTTGTTCAGGGGCACAATAACACATTTTTACCTTGTCAGCTCAGGGATTCAATCTTGCAACCTTACGGTTAACTAGTGCAAGGCTCCAACCACCTGCCTCACGAGGAGCCTGCCTGTTACGCGAATGCAGTAAGAAGCCAAGGTAAGTTGCTAGCTAGCATTAAACTCATCTTAAACAATCAATCATAATCACTAGTTATAACTACACATGGTTGATGATATTACTAGTTTATCTAGCGTGTATAATCGATGCGGTGCGCATTCGCGAAAATGCTGCCCAGTGTCGAAGGGAGATTTAAACAAAAGGAAGGATTTGTTTTTACAAAGAAAGAGAAAGAGAGAGAAAGAGAAAATACAAGAGGCTTATTAATTCCATACTCTTCACATAGTGATAATTCATTACATGATCCTGTAGCTGAACCATTATTCTCAAAGATGTATGCTTTGATTCTAGCTGCCGATGAAAGGCGAGATCCTAAAATAATGGCAGTGGGCAATTTAGCAAAACAAATCTATTAGCCTAAATGATAGAGCAGATAAAAGTAAACAGGGATTTTTAAAGAAATTGGTTAAAATTACAGAGCCAATTTAAACATGTAATGCCCTACCTTTAACAAATATGGCACTACCTTAAAAGCCCTTGGTGATAGAAGTTATTCATGTGCTAATAAGCCTATGATCTAAAATGTAGCCTTGCAACACTTCAGCTAAAATTAACTTGTGCTACTTTGGCTATGCCTAATTTAAACACTGTTTATTACTAAATGAACATGATGAGCCCCACAGACACCTTCACCTCATAGTATAGGGAAGTGGTTTTCAAACCTCTCCTTGGGGACCCCCAGACTAGCTCACCAGATTCACCTGAAGAGCTTGATAATTAGTTGACAATTTAAATAAGGTGTGCTAAGCAGTTAGGGCTGGCACAATTACCAGGGGTCCCCTGATTAAAAGCATAAGAAATGTCTTCCTGCATTTTGTAAACGCAGACCTAAAATGCTTCTTCTTGTAATTTCTGCTCGGCATCAGACTAATTTTGTGCTTCATTTGCACTTCTCTACTTGGATGAAAATTCACGAACTAGGCATTCTATCAGCAAACAGCACTCTGACTGATGTGTAGCTACTTTTCTCGGTGTAGCCTACTTTAAATCAGGTAAAATCCAAGATTAACTTCAAGAAAAACATTAGAAATATGACCTTGCTTTGTCATTTACTTGTGTGGCTACTAGCCAAATATCATTGCACCTCTGTTCTCATCTGATGAAAACAAAGCTATTTTCTGACAAATGTGTAGCACTAATGTATTTTCTGTGAAGGAAAACTATAGTTGCAAGCCAATGATCACTAGTGAAGAAAAAAATAAACACTTGACTTTCAAAAGAAACAGGTAAAATGGTTTGAAAAAAAAACACAGATTTATTTATGGTCTGAGTTTTGACAATGCAGTTTTTTGAACATTAATGTGATTGATGAATTACTGTATAACCCTGTAGCCAACAGTTATTGTTGAAGACATCATGAAAATAAAATAACCGTTTAAACAATTTGTTATTCTTTTTTTTGTGTGTGTGGAAAGAACAGCTGACTGAAGACGGGATGGCCGGGCATTCATGTGGTTTAGTCCGTTTCTACTTTACCATTGACTCTACAACATGATGAAACTTTGTTGCACATTGCTGAAACAAGAAAGATGTTGTAGCAAACGAGTCTTCGGTTGCCTATGCAGCAGCAGCTCATGCGTTCAGGAGCAGAAGAGAAAATGTGAGTCTTAAAAAATATATAGATATTATTTGTTGTGCTATTCGAATAGCTATTACGGTGACAGCGATCATTTGGCTGACCAATAACCGTCATCCAAAATTCAATGACCGTCAAAGCCCTACTAGCAGTAAAATCGTTCAAATTAGAGGTCAGCCGATTATGATCTTTCAGCGCCGATACCGATTATTGGAGGACCCAAAAAAATCTGGTACCGATTAATCGGACGATTTAAAAAAAAATGTTTTTGTAATAATGACAATTACAACAATACTGAATGAACACTTATTTTAACTTAATATAATACATCAATAAAAATCCATTTAGCCTCAAATAAATATTGAAACATTCAATTTGGTTTAAATAATGCAAAAACAAAGTGTTGGAGAAGGAAAAGTGCAATATCTGCCATGTAAAATAGCTAACGTTTAAGTTCCTTGCAAAGAAAATGGGAACATATGAAAACTGGTGGTTCCTTTTACAATATTCCAAGGTAAGAGGTTTTAGGTTGTAGTTAATATGGTATTTATAGGACTATTTCTCTCTATACCATTTGTATTTCATATACCTTTGACTATTGGATGTTCTTATAGCCACTATAGTATTGCCAATGTAACAGTATAGCTTCCGTCCCTCTCCTCGCCGCTACCTGGGCTCGAACCAGGAACACATCGACCACAGCCACACTCGAAGCAGCGTTACCCATCGCTCCACAAAAGCCGCGGCCCTTTGCTGAGCAAGGGGAATAACTACTCCAAGTCTCAGAGCGAGTGACGTTTGAAACGCTATTAGCGCGCACCACGCTAACTAGCTAGCCATTTCACATTGGTTACACCAGCCATTAGGCTGATGGGCTTGAAGTCAAACAGCGCTGTGCTTGCGAAGAGCTGCTGGCAAAATGCACGAAAGTGCTGTTTGAATGAATGCTTACGAGCCTGCTGCTGCCTTCCATCGCTCATGAGAAGACTGCTCTAACAAATCATAGACTTATTTATAACATAATAACATACAGAAATACGAGCCTTTGGTCATTAATATGGTCGAATCCGGAAACTATACATTTCGAAAACAAAACGTTTATTATTTCAGTAAAATATGGAAACATTCCCTATTTTATCTAACGGGTGGCATCCCTGTCTAAATATTATTGTTACATTCCACAACCTTCAATATTATGTCATAATTATGTAAAATTCTGGCAAATTAGTTCGCAATTAATCGGCCCTAATTAATCAGCCATTCCGATTAATCAGTTGACCTCTAGTGCAAATACATGGAATGTCTGGGGGAGCCCGAGGAGAGGTTTGAAAACCCCTGCTGCTGTAGGGTAGGCCTACCTTTAGGAGAAAGGCCTATCAAATAGGCTTTCTTTTTAGTATTATTTGCGTAATCAGTGTCCTGCACCAATTTCAGTGACGTACCATAACGCCAGAGGTTGCTGATGTCAACATAGTTAGCAAGACCTGCACCATTGAAGTGGGACATTTGTAATAATTTCCAGCACAACCATCTACCCCGTGCTTCAAAACACTTCAAGAAATTAGCAAGCTTTGAGTTAAGTGGGTTAAGGAGAAGTAAAAGTTAGTCTATGTTCTGATGGTGGATGCAGTCAATTACAATGTAAAAGCGTGTTAAGACCTATAAAATGCATTCTATCATTATCATGCTCTGTTGCACTCAGTCGTACCTGGAAAAACATATTCCATACCCATCCCTAATAGAGGGGGCAAAACAAAGGCCTCGTCGGTTGCCTCCCTATAGGTCCTTGGTATTTGTTGTCCCTTTCTGTGTCATCTCTACTCTGGGCCCAGTATCTCTAAATCGAACCTAACTGAAGTGATTACACAAGGCTAAAAACAAATGCAGGACCAGAATTAAGAAAACACTTGAGGTTGTGAAAACAGCACTGGAAACAGAGTGATGACGCAAATCTCACGACATCTAAGCACAGAGCTGATGATGGCGAACAGCTCCAATATTTTGCATGAGTGTTACTGTAGATTGTGGAGTAGTTTTTTTCTTCTTCAAAATCACATTTGCTCAATTTCAAACATTACGCTATTCAACCTTCTTGCCGTAAACTTGTCCTACACAGTCCCTCCAGCCTTGATACTAATAGCAAGCATTTGTCCCAGCCTAGCACTACAACAGCTGATTCTAGTAGCCTAACCAAGGTGTTCATTAATTAAGAGTGTGTGTGTTCGTGCTGGCCAGGAACAAAAACCTCCACACCCTGTAGGTGTCCAGGAACAGGGCTGGTCACCACAGATCGACAGGGTTTGATCCCGTTTAAGCAATATATTTACAAAGAAAAACTAAAGGTGAATAAAGTAACTTATAATTCAGGATGGAAAACCACAGCTGTTAGGACCGTATAATTACAGTGATTTATGATTAATAGCGCAACATTTTTTTACTTGATTAAATTATTTTGTCTATGTGCAGTCTTGATCACTGGAACTAGTCTGCTATTTAATATTCTTAATCATTATTCGTTTGTCTCTGTACCACCATACAGCCACCCAATGGGGACCAATTACACAGTGGAATTACAGTTCCCTTAAATGGTAATTATGCCTGCATTGGGGCCCACAGTGTAGCGCTACATAGTAATTTAGCTGCTTTAGTGACTTTGTAAGTTGACTGGGAACTTATTCCATTACATTTAAACAGAAAGTCATCTTGGCACATTAGATTTTTTTTTTTGTAACCTTTATTCAACTAGGCAAGTCAGTTAAACAAATTCTTATTTACAATGACGACCTACCCCGGCCAAACCCTAACACGGACGACGCTGAGCCAATTGTGCGCCGCCATTTGTGACTCCCAATCATGGCCAGTTGTGATACACCGTGGAATCGAACCAGGGTCTGTAGAGACGCCTCTAGCACTGAGATGCAGTTACTTAGACCGCTGCGCCACTCGAGAGCAAATCCCTGGCACACACCACTTATGCATTTTACAAGTATTATTCATCCTGCTACCAGTCACTTTCTCCTAATCCCTCGCCTATATGTACATCTACCTCAAACTACACCAGTATCCCTGCTCATTGTAAATTTGGTATTGGCACTGACCCGGTTTGTAGCTTCCTCTATTTTCTTTATTAAATATTAGATATACTATTCTGATATTGATTACTGCACTGATGGGTTGAGCGTTTCACTGTACTTGTCAATGTGACAATAAAACCATGAAGTTGACATGTTTTGGACTAGTTAGTTAACTTAAATTCGGTCTAGCTAACACGTTCATAAATGAACAGTCAAACAAGTTCGCTAGCTAAAGACAGTAGCTGGCTTCAGTTCGCCGCTCACTTGCTAGCTCTAACGCTCTGGTCCACGCGCATGCGTCGGATGCACACGCATGGAGAGCTAAAATGCTTTTTTTTTTATTTTTAGAAACGACATCCTGCGCACACAACACTTTTTCAGGACTTTAACAACATTTTTACTATGTTGCGGTTATGAAAGCATACTGAAGATAGTCACTAAACAAAATCGGGGGGAAACAAAGACAACTTGCTGTTGTTGTGCGATGGACCAGAGCTACTTGGCTAAAATGGCTAGGTATAGTAACTTTCTAAAACAATTGCTAGTAGATATGACGCTACGTTATGCCTCAATCTGATTAGCTACATTTCCTAATTTAGATATTAAGTAACTAGAAAGGTATCCATATTCTGACCATACGAAAAGTTTGACTGTTCACTAGCTAACGTTGGTCGGTGAGATAGCCAGCTTCTTCACAGCTAACGTTAGCATGCACGATAGCTAGCAGTAGACAACAAGATAAGTCTTGCAAGGATCCAAAGCAAGTCCATTTTCCTCATACATGACAGACGAGGACACCAATATAAATTATGTTGAGGCAATGACTAAATGAAAGTCAAAGTTTGTCAACTTACTTTGAGTTTACATGCAGCACGGACTGATTCCTTGAATTTCCCTCTTGTTTTTAACTATTGAGGAACCAACTACCAGTATGACAGATATCGACGTCATCTTTCTGCGCATGCGTACGGCATATGGAGGGCCGCGTTCACCTCAGTCAAAGAGGGAAAGGCAAAGTCAGTATAATATATATTTTCAACGGTTTGTGTAATGTTTACTGTTAATTTCTAATTGTTTATTTCACATTTGTTTATTATCTATTTAAATTACCTTGACAATGTTAACATATGTTTCCCAGGTTCAATAAAAAAATAACTGAATACAGATGCTCTTTGCTTGCGTGCAAACAGTCAGACATGCTTCCAGAGAATCTTGTGCAGGGTTTCAAGTAATTTCTATCGCAAATACAATTGTATTTCTCACTTACGCCGAATACAACAGGTAGACCTTACCATGAAATGCTTACTTACTTAAGCCCTTAACCAACAATGCAGTTCAATAAATAGAGTTAAAAATATATATACAAAATAAACTAAAGTAAAAAAATAGATAAATTAAATTACATGACAATAACGAGGCTATATTTTCTGCACGTTAACACTAGAAGCTTATTACCTAAAATGGATCAATTGAAAGTGTGGGTACACAGCTCCAATACAGATGTGTTGGTCATTACTGAGACGTGGTTAAGGCAGAGTGTTTTGAATACTGATGTTAACCTTTCTGGTTATAACCTTTTTTGGCAAGACAGATCTTCTAAAGGTGGGGGAGTGACAATCTTTACCAAGGAACACCTTCAGTGCTCGGTTGTCTCCACCAAGTCTGTCTCCAAAGAATTTGATTTGCTGGTTTTAAGCATTAAACTTTCAAATAACTCTTTGTTGACTGTTGCTGGGTGCTATAGTCCTCCATCAGCACCGACCTGTACCCTACCTGCCCTAAGCTCTCTCCAGGCCCCTTACACTAAGCCTGAATGTGTCCAGCTAGGTGACATGCTTAAACCACATGACCAAGTCCTAAAGCAATGGGACTCCCTAAATCTTTATCAGATTATTACCAATCCCACAAGGTATGACTCCAAACACCCAGAAAAGTCTACTCTCCTCAATGTTATCCTCACAAATGATCCTGATAGGTAACAGTCTGGTGTTTTCTGTAATGACTTTAGTGATCACTGTTTTACAGCCTGTGTTCGTAATAGCTGCTCAGTGAAACGACATGTCCTGATTTGTCATAGACGCTTGCTAAAAAACTTCAATGAGCAAGCCTTCCTTCACGAACTGTCCTCTGTAAAATGGGATAGAATCAGCTTGATCCCCTCTGTCGAACAAACAAACACGCCCCCATAAAGACAATTATAATTAAAAACAGGTTCAGCCCCTGGTTCGACCGTGATCTTACGGAGTTACTACACCTCAATAATTGCATTTGACAAAAGGCTCAGCACTTGCATACTCAGGCTGACTGGCTCTCATTCAGACAAATAATAAATAAATGCACTCAGGCTATCTGGAAGGCCAAAGAGTTACTTTAAGGCGCAGTTCTCTCTCTATGGGTCTAACCCCAAGAAGTTCTGGAAAACGGTAAAAGCCCTGGAGAATAAACCCTCCTCCTCACAGCTTCCCATGTCCCTTAATGTTGATGATGTGGTTGTTACTGACAAGAAGCACATGGCTGAGCTCTTTAATCACCACTTCATTAAGTCATGATTCCTATTTGACTCAGCCATGTCTCCTTGCCTGTCCCTTTCTTCTTTAAGGTTGTTGCCCCTATCATCGCCAAGCTCCAAACTTTTTAACCTGTCTCTCCTTTCTGGGGAGATTCCCATTGCTTGGAAGGCATCCATGTTTCGTCCTTTATTTAAAGGGGAGATCAAGCTGATTCTATCTGTTGTAGGCCTATTTCTATTTTGCCCTGTTTATCAAAAGTGTTGGAAAACTTGTCAATAATCAACAGACTGGCTTTCTTGATGGGGCGGCAGGGTAGCCTTGTGACTAGAGCATTGGACTAGTAACCAAACGGTTGCAAGTTCAAATCCCCGAGCTGACAAGGTACAAATCTGTCGTTCTGCCCCTGAACTGCCCCTGAACAGGCAGTTAACCCACTGTTCCTAGGCCGTCATTGAAAATAAGAATTTGTTCTTAACTGACTTGCCTAGTTAAATAAAGGTTAAAAATAAAAATAAATGTCTATAGTATTCCCTCAGGTAGGCAATCTGGTTTCTGCTCAGGTTATGGATGTGTCACTGCAACCTTAAAGGTCCTCAATGATGTCACCATTGCCCTTGATTCTATGCAAAATTGTGCTGCTATTTTTATTGACTTGGCCAAAGCTTTTGATATGGGAGACCATTCCATTCTTGTGAGCTGGCTAAGGAGTATTGGTGTTTCTGAGGGGTCTTTGGCCTGGTTTGCTAACTACCTCTCTCAAAAGAGTGCAGTGTATAAAGTCAGAAAATCTGCTGTCTCAGCCACTGCCTGTCACCAATGAATACCCTAAGACTCAAACCTAGGCCCCACGCTCTTCTCAATGTACATCAACAGCATAGCTCAGGCAGTAGGATGCTCTCTCATCCATTTATATGCAGATGATACAGTCTTATACTCAACTGGCCCCTCGCCGGATTTTGTGTAAAATGCTCTACAACAAAGCTTTCTTAGTGTCCAACAAGCGTAACCTTGTTCTGAACACCTCCAAAACAGAGGTCATGTGGTTTAGTAAGAAGAATGCCCCTCTCCCCACAGGTGTGATTACTACCACTGAAGGTTTAGAGCTTGAGGTAGTCACCTCATACAAGTGCTTGGGAGTATGGCTAGACAGTACACCGTCCTTCTCTCAGCACATATCAAAGCTGCAGGCTAAGGTTAAATCTAGACTTGGTTTCCTCTATCGTAATCGCTCCTCTTTCGCTCCCGCTGCCAAACTAACCCTGATTCAGATGACCATCCTACCCATGCTAGATTATGGAGACGTAATTTATAGATCGGCAGGTAATGGTGCTCTCGAGCGGCTAGATGTTCTTTACCATTCGGCCATCAGATTTGCCACCAATGCTCCTTATAGGACTCATCACTGCACTGTATACTCCTCTGTAAACTGGTCAACTCGGTATACCCGTCGAAAAACCCACTGGTTGATGCTTCTTTATAAAACCCTCTTACGCCTCACTCCCCCTATCTGAGATATCTACTGCAGCCCTCATCCTCCACATACAACACATACATATCCCTGGGTCGCTCCTCTTTTCAGTTTGCTGCTAAATAAGAATTTGTTCTTAAACTGACATGCCTAGTTAAATAAAGGTAAAAAAAATATTTATATATATTAGTGTCACTATATATATATATATATAGTGACACTAATATATATATAAATATTTTTTTACAGGGGGTACCAGACTTTGACAGTTCGTTGGTGATGTGGACACCAATGAACTTGAAACTCTCGACCCGCTCCACTTCAGCCCCATCAATGTTAATGGGGGCCTGTTCAGCCCTCCTTTTCCTATAGTCCATGATCAGCTCATTTGTCTTGCTCACATTGTGGAAGAGGTTGTTGGCTCTGAGCTTCTCCCTATAGGCTGTTTCATCATTGCCGGTGATCAGGCCTACCACGGTTGTGTCGTCAGCAAACTTAATGAGGGTGTTGTAGTCATGCTACGCCAGTAAATTGTGGGTGAACAGGGATTTCAGGAGGGGACTAGGGACCCCAGTGTTGAGGATCAGCATGGCAGATGTGTTGTTGCCTACCCTTACCACCTAGGGGCGGTGACTGAGGTGGTATACCCCTCAATGCCATTGGATGAATCCCGGAACATAGTCCAGTCTGTGCTAGCAAACAGCCCTGTAGCATAACAGCTGCGTCATCTGACCACTTCCGTATTGAATGAGTCACTGGTACTTCCTGCTTTAGTTTTTGCTTGTAAACAGGAATCAGGAATATATAATTATGGTCAGGTGTGCCACATGGAGGGTGAGGGAAAGCTTTGTATGCGTCTCTGTGTGGAGTAAAAGTGGTCTAGAGTTTTTTTCCCTCCGTTTGCACGTGACATGCTGGTAGAAATGAGGTCAAATGGATTTAAGTTTGCCTGCATTAAAGTCCCCGGCCACTAGGTGGTGCCTTATACAGCTCGTTGAGTGCGGTCTTAGTGCCAGCACCGGTTTGTGGTGGTAAATCGATGGCTACGAAAAATATAGATGAAAACTCTTTTGGTAGATGGTGTGGTCTACATCTTATCATAAGGTATTCTACCTCAGGCGAGCAATACCTTAGACTTTTTTAATATTAGACATTGTGCACCAGCAGTTATTGAGGGCAGCTATGTCTTACCAGACCTATCTGCCCTGTCCTGCCGATGCACAGAGAAGCCAGCCAACTCTATATTATCCGTGTCGTCGTTTAGCCACATCTCGGTGAAACATAAGACATTACAGCTTTTAATGTCCCGTTGGTAGGATAGTCTTAATCATAGATCATCCAGTTTGTTTTCCAATGATTGCACGTTGGCCAATAATACGGAGGGTTGTGGTGGTTTACCTACTCGTCTGTAATTCTTACAAGGCACCCTGCCCTCCTCCTCCTTTTTCTCTGTCTTTTCTTCACGTGGAGGCCGGGGATTTGGGCCTTGTCTCGACAAAGCAGTATATCCTTCTTGTCGGACTCATTAAAGAAAAAATCTTGGTCCAGTTCGAGGTGAGTGATCACTGTTCTGATGTCCAGAAGCTCTTTTCGGTCATAGCAGTAACATTATGTACAAAATGAGTTACAAACAATGCGAAAAAAATAGCACAGTTGGTTAGAAGCCCGTAAAACGTTATCCCCTCCAGGGCCATTATACCTGCTACGCTTTCAGAACGTTGCACTCTTCCTCCTTGGTGGAGGTACTGATGGATTTTATTTTTTATTTATTTTATTTAACCTTTATTTAACTAGGCAAGTCAGTTAAGAACAAATTCTTATTTATAATGACGGCCTACCAAAAGGCGAAAGGCCTCCTGCGGGGACGGGGGCTGGCATTTAAAACATTATTATTTTTTTAAATATAGGACAAAACACACATCACGACAAGAGAGACACCACAACACTACATAAAGCGAGACCTAAGACAACAACATAGCATGACATCAAGACATGACAACACAGCATGGTAGCAACACAACATGGCAGTGCACAACATTGTAGCAGCACAAAACATGGTACAAACATTGTTGGGGACTGACAAAGGGCAATAAGGTAGAGATAACAATACATCACGTGAAGCAGCCACAAATGTCAGTAGGAGTAAGTAAGACTTCAGTAGCCTGTAGACTACATGTTTAATGGTGGGGAAGTTAAAAAAAGGGGGGCAAATTTATGCAAAAAAATGTCCCAATAGATAATGGGTTGGATAATACCAAAGATAATGAATTGAGCCTACTGGGCTTTAACCGAAGAAAGAAAACACTACAAGCGTGACATTTGGTACAAACATTCCGCAGGTGATATGAAAACATCCCAGAAGGGGTGCACATTTCAAACTTAACCAGGAAGCAAGTTATCGTGAAAATTTAAAATGGCTGCCATAACAGCTGGTATTTGACCATCAAATCAAAGTGTATTGGTCACGTACACAGTTTAGCAGATGTTATAGCGGTGCAGCAAAATACTTATGTGACTAGCTCATAACAATGCAGTAAAATGTCAAACAAGTATATAAATAATTAAAATATAAAACAAATTAGTAAAAATAATAAAAAATGATCAATAAAGTTCATGAAGCATTCAATTAACAACCCAAATAGCACTGAAACAGTAATCAAAATACAATAATGCAACAAGTAAAAGCATGCAATGTGGTATAAACATTCCTCAGGTGGTATGAAAACATCCTAGAAGGGATGCTCACTTCAAAATCATCCAGAAAGTGGAATTCAAAATGGCCACCAATGGAGATGGTAATTGTTCCATAGTCATATTTAAAACAGTTATTAAGTGAAATAAAAGTCATAATTAACGATTGTAAACGGTTCAGGGAACAGAACAGAAAACTAGAAAATTATGAAATTATTTGAGGAACAGGACCCAAACCGGAAACTCAAGTGATCTATACTATTCCAGAATCATAACCGTTATTTTAAAAGCATGGGAACTAGTTAATAACATTATTTTATGTTCCAGGCAAAACAAAGCACCTATGCAAAGCATTTACTCTGTCACTCAAACTTATTCCAGTGTCTGTCTGTCTGCCAGCACATGTGTGTGTAGGCTGTAGGCTACCTGCTCCTCCCCTCTAAAGCATAGGTTACTGTAGCCTACTGACAACGTTACAAGCATGATTCAGAAATCAGGGAGACATGTTTAAAAGAATGGTCCAACTTTTTCCATACTAGTTAAGGATACTATAGTTATCACATTTCATGTTGGATTTATTAAATACAAAAAGGTAAGACCTGTTTTTAATTGTAGTGCTGCTTTGCACACACACGCTTGTTAGCAAGCAAGCTAGCTAGCTGGCTAACTTTTGCTCTGGTCCAATGTTAAACCAACTCGGAAGTTCAAAGACATTCAAAGTTCCTCCATAGAAGCTGCTCCTCTGTAGATATAATTGTGGGCATAATTCATATAATGCAAGGCATAACAGTGCTTCAAGGCAAGCTTCCTCCATCCTCTCTTGCTCTCTCCTCACCTACAAAGTTTCAGTTGTATCTCATGCCCTAAACTGTTACTGGCAGCACAGTCTGTGTTTGTCTTTCATTTTGATTAAACCATTATGTCCTGGCAAAATACAATTAGCTCTTAATGACTTTCCTATACAGATTAAATCACTTACCCGCGCCATAGCAAGCCGCTCTGTCCGCACTGATTGGTGAAGTTATTTCATGTCGAACTAAATGTAAAAACAAAAGTAGATTTCAGAGGTTTAAAAAGGAACTGAAAGGAATGATATAAACCAAAACTTTTATTTGGTTCTAACTGATTCAGAACTTTATTTTTCTGGTCAGTAGAACATAATAATGGTTCTGTTCAGAATTGGAAAATAATTATTATTGGAAAATATTTGGTTCCAACCCCTGGTAATAATACATCAAATGTATTCCATAAATTGTGATTAGCGAAGAAAATAAAAACGTAGGGCCCTGGTACACATATGCCAGCATAATGCAGTGCATGATAATCTAGCATTCTGTCATCAACACTTCCAAGAACAGATGTGTCACGGCTTCTAGGAGTAGTGGGTGGAGGAGTCAGGCGCAGAGAGCAGGGTTAGTAATAAGGTGGGTCTTTATTCCAGGAACAGAGTAACGGTCAAACTAAACACAAGGGCGCATAAAATACCACGTCCAAACAAACAGGACGAAACGGTCCGGAAAAAGGAACCCACAATAACCCACACACATGAACAGAAAAACAAGCCAGCACAAAAGTAGGCGGGCCTACCGGGTTTAAATAGCCCCAAAACAAAACCCAAACAAGAAACAGGTGAAACTAATCAGACAAAACTAACTGAAACAGAAAAGGGGATCGGTGGAAGCTAGTAGGCCGGCGACGACGACCGCCGAGCTCCGCCCGAACAGGAAGAGGAACCATCTTCGACGGGATTCGTGACAAGATGGGCTCACTTTTGCAGCCACACCTCAAGAGTTCTCTACAAACTTTGTCAGCCCTTAGTAAGAGTGTCCACAAAGTTGTCCAGGAATCAATTGTTTTTTATAGCCCATCCAAATCTTTCTGGTGAAGGTGCCAATTGGATGGTTTTCAGACTTGTTGACCAAATGCTTGTTCGGTACACTGCTCGGTTTGAAAATTGCAGCAGTGCAGCCTCTGTTGGGGAGATGTTCTCCATCGAGAATGACCTCTTGCAGAAGATATCTTTTCTCAGATCATTGACAAAATCTAGGCTGGTTAACTTGTTATGGACAAAACAGGTGTATCGCTCAACCAATGTGAAAGTGGATTAATCCAGATCAAGTGTTTGAAATAGTTCAGCTGCCATGGAATGAAGGCATCAGTAACCTCTGGAAATGACTTCCATGCAACCCAATCTGTCTTTTTGCTCTTTCCATGTAACTGTGAGGTTGTACCACAACCTGTGAATGCGTGGAAGCGGTTGTGCATTCCAAGCTTCTTATAGATGGTGTTGATACAAATCTCCTGGTAGTGGTTACCCATACCAAAAGTAACCCACAGCTTTAGGGTTGGATAATCCTTGTTAAAATGGAAGAACAGCACAGAAAGGAGTATAATGATGTCTGTATCCACTGGTCCAATGAGAATGGTTAGTGCACCCTTTCAAATCAAATCAAATCAAATATAACAGGTGTAGATCTTACTGTGAAATGCTTACTTACGAGGCCTTAACCATCAATGAGTTATTTTTAAAAGTTAGTTAGAAAAATTAGCTAAATAAACTACAGGAAAAATAGTAACACAATAAAATAGCAATAACGAGACTGCATTCAGGGGTTACCGGTACCGAGGGTACAGGGGTATGGGGTCAATGTGCAGGGGTATGGGGTCGTCGAGGTAATATATGTAATATGTACATGTTGGTAGGGGTAAACTAACTATGCATAGATAATAAACAGAGAGTAGCAGCAGCGTATATGAAGTGTACAGAAATGTGAATGTTTGTGTATGTATGTTTGTGTGTTGTGTCAATATGCATGTGTGTGTGTGTTTTGTGTGTGTGTCCGGGTGTGTGTTGAAGTGCCAGTGTAGTATGTGTGAGTGTGTGGTTAGAATCCAGTGAGTGTATATTGAGCCTGTGCAAAAGTGTCGCACCCTGATCTGTTTCACCTGTCTTTGTGATTGTCTCCACCCTCCTCCAGGTTTCGCCCATCTTCCCCATTATCCCCTGTGTATTTATACCTGTGTTCTTTGTTTGTCTGTTAATAGTTTGTTTTGTCATGTCAAGCCTACCAGCGTTTTCCCTCTGTTCCTGTCTTTATTGTTCCTGTTTTTCCTGGTTTTGACCTTTTCTGCCCGCCCTGATCCTGAGCCTGCCTGCCGTCTTGTAGCTTTGCCCCACTACTCTGGATTATCGACCTCTGCCTGCCTTGACCTGTCGTTTGCCTGCCCGTGTTGCTGTAATAATCATTGTTACTTTGACACAGTCTACATTTGGGTCTTACCTGAAATGTGATAGTACAAACTGGCCGATGACTGACCCAGCAGACTTGGACCAGCTACGCAACGCCATCTCCTCCCAAGGAACCACCATTGGTAGGCACGAGGAGTTGCTTCGCGGTCTGACGGAAGGGTTCCAGGCCGTGGCCGAACGGCACGACCTAGCATTGGACACATTGCGGGAGAAATTCTGTGGGTTGTCTACCATGCAGCTTACCACAATGGTAACCTTCCAGCCCCTCAGTAACCCGGCTGGTAACATCGCATACCTCCTCTGGAGCGCTTTCATGGAGACTCTGGCACCTGTCGGGCATTTCTCGCTCAGTGTTCTCTTGTCATGGAGCTGCAGCCTTCCTCCTTCCCCTCGGACCTAAGATAGTGCACCACATCACGCTGACGTCTGGGAGGACCCTCGCCTGGGCTACGGCCGTTTGGGAACAACAGTATGCTTCAGTCTGGAGGGATTCGTGGTGGAGGTGAAAAGATTCTCGAGGCTCCGGTGTCCGGGAGAGGGGCTGCTCAGAAGTTACTCCAGCTTTGGCAGGAGTCCCTCAGTCTGGCAGACTATGCGCTGGAGTTCCGGATGCTGGCAGCGGAGGGTGCCTGGAACCCAGAAGCGCTGTTTGACACATTCCTGCACAGATTATAGGAGGAAGTAAAGGATGAGCTTGCAGCCCGGGAACTACCGTCAGATCTCGACTCACTCATCGCCTTAACCATCCGGATCGATGGACGGCTACGGGAACGTAGGAGGGAGAAGAGGTCAGATTGTGGTCCCAAATCACTCACTCAAGGATCTCACCTTGCATCTGATGAGCTCCGGAAGTCCCCGGCGTCTACTTCCCCGAGAGGATACGAGCTTACCCAAGTTCATCCAAGAGCCTCCGAAGACTGCTGTTTTACCTCTTCCCAAGCCGATGCAGTTCGGCAGGGCTAAGCTGTCTCCAGCCAAACACATACGCAGACTTAACACCCAGAGTTGTCTGTATTGTGGTACTGCCAGTCATTATGTCTACCTGTCCCTTCAAGAGACCTAGCTCATTTGTAGGAATGAGTACTCTGGTGGGTCTTAAGGATCATTTTGTTTCTCCCCTTACTCGCACCCTTCTCCATGCCACCCTGCTGTGGGGTGACCAGTCCAAGTCTTTCCAGATACTCATCGACTCGGGGGCCGATATAAGTCTTATATACGTTACCCTGGCGTCCGAGATGGGCATCCCCACTCAACCCCTCTCCATTTCCATGTATGTTAGAGCGCTTGATGGGCACTGTATGGGCACCCAGAATACCACCCCCATCAACCTAAGAGTATCAAGAAACCACAGTGAGACGATCCAATTCCTGCAAATTGAGTCTCCACAGGTTCCCGTGGTATTGGGATTCGCTTGGCTCCAGTGACACAATCCCTCTATTGACTGATCTACTTGTGCCATTGTGTGCTGGAGCCCATACTGGCACACTCATTGCCTGAAGTCAGCTCTGCCTGATCCAGGACGTCTTCCTCGGGGCTTGTAAAGTTCCACGGATCTCTCCGCCATTTTCGCGGAGTACCAGGACCTCCGGGAGGGGTTCGGAAAAGGCCCGGGCCACTTTGTTTCCACAACACCGACCGGTACCCAAGAATGTCAAACCTGATGCGCTGGCACACCGCTATAGCCCCGCAGCTATACCTCCAGAAGCCGAGACCATTCTCCCCTGCTCCAAGATCATTATCCCCTTTGCTGTTCGTCTTCTGTTGTCCTGTACCCTTTGTATACTTTTATTTTTTATATTTTTTTATTTCACCTTTATTTAACCAGGTAGGCCAGTTGAGAACAAGTTCTTATTTACAACTGCGACCTGACCAAGATAAAGCAAAGCAGTGCGACAAAAACAACAACATGGGACAAACAAACATACAGTCAATAACACAATAGAAAATATGTATACAGAGCGTGCAAATTTAGTAAGGAGGTAAGGCAATAAATAGGCCATAGTGGCGAAGTAATTACAATTTAGCAATTAACAGTGGAGTGATAGATGTGCAGATGAGGATGTGCAAGTAGAAATACTGGTGTGCAAAAGAGCAGGGGAAAAAAAGAAAAAACAATTATGGGGATGAGGTAGGTAGTAGGTTGGATGGCCTATTTTCAGACAGGCTGTGTACTGCTTCAGCGATCGGTAACGTGCTCTGGAAGCCGATGCTTGAAGTTAATGAGGGATATATACAGTTGAAGTCGGAAGTTTACATACACCTTAGCCAAATACATTTCAACTCAGTTTTTCACAATTCCTGACATTTAATCCTAGTAAAAAATCCCTGTCTTAGGTCAGTTAGGATCACCACTTTATTTTAAGAATGTGAAATGTCAGAATAATAGTAGAGGGAGTTATTTATTTCAGCTTTTATTTATTTAATCACATTCCCAGTGGGTCAGAAGTTTACATCCACTCAATTAGTATTTGGTAGCATTGCATTTAAATTGTTTAACTTGGGTCAAACTTTTAAGGTAGCCTTCCACAAGCTTCCCATAATAAGTTGGGTGAATTTTGGCCCATTCCTCCTGACAGAGCTGGTGTAACTGAATCATGTTTGTAGGCCTCCTTGCATGCACAAATCTTTTCAGTTCTACCAACACATTTTCTATAGGATTGAGGTTAGGGCTTTGTGATGGCCACTCCAATACCTTGACGTTGTTGTCCTTAAGCCATTTTGCCACAACTTTGGAAGTATGCTTGACGTCATTGTTCATTTGGAAGACCCATTTGCGTCCAACCTTTAACTTCCTGACTGATGTCTTGAGATGTTGCTTCAACATAGCCACATAATTTTCCTTCCTCGTGAGGCCATTATTTTGTGAAGTGCACCAGTCCCTCCTGCAGCAAAGCACCCCCACAACATGATGCTGCCACCCACTTGCTTCACGGTTGGGATGGTGTTCTTCGGCTTGCAAGCCTCCCCTTTTCTCCAAACATAACGATGGCCAATTATGGTATTTTTTCTGAGAGGTATGATGGCTGCGTGGTCCCATGGCGTTTATACTTGCGTACTATTGTTTGTACAGATGAACATCGTACCGTCAGGCATTTGGAAATTGCTCCCAAGGATGAACCAGACTTGTGGAGGTCTACAATGTTTTTTCAGAGGTCTTGGTTGATTTCTTCTGATTTTCCCATGATGTCAAGCAAAGAGGCACTGAGTTTGAAGGCTACTCTGGATTACTGACCTCTACCTGACCTAACCTTGAGCCTGCCTGCCGTCCGGTACCTTTGTCCCACTACTCTGGATTACTGACCTCTGCCTGACCTGACCCTGAGCCTGCCTGCCATCCTGTACCTTTGCCCCACTACTCTGGATTACTGACCTCTACCTGACCTAACCTTGAGCCTGCCTGCCGTCCGGTACCTTTGCCCCACTACTCTGGATTACTGACCTCTGCCTGACCTGACCCTGAGCCTTCCTGCCATCCTGTACCTTTGCCCCACTACTCTGGATTACTGACCTCTACCTGACCTGACCTTGAGCCTGCCTGCCGTCCGGTACCTTTGCCCCACTACTCTGGATTGTCGACCCCTGCCTGCCTTTACGTTGATGTAATAAACATTATTACTTCGACACAGTGCGTTGGGTCTTACCTGAAATGTGATAAAAAATGTCAGTGCAAAAAAAATGGAATAAAATATGGGGTCAATGTAAATAGTCCTGCTAGCCATTTGATTAACTGTTCAGCAGTCTTATGGCTTGGGGATAGAAGCTGTTAAGGAGCCTTTTGGCCCCAGACTTGGTGCTCCGATACCGCTTGCCGTGCGTTAGCAGAGAACATTATATGACTTGGGTGTCTGAAGTCTTTGCCAATTGTTAGGGCCTTCCTCTGACATTGCCTGGTATAGAAGTCCTGGATGGGAGGAATCTCAGCCCCAGTGGTGTACTGGGACGTACGCACTATTCAAGAACAATGTTCCAGAACTGGAAGGTTGGACACCTATGAATAATGTCTACTTTCCATGGAATAACAGAAGTGCATGTGGACTCCAACAGCCAATCATCTTTCAGGAGTTTTGGCAATGAAAGTCAATTAACTTGATTAATGTGCCTGGTTTTAGTCAAGTATGCTGCCTTTAAGAATGAGCCTGGTGTCCCTGAAGTTGCCACGCCAGCATCACACAAGGCAGCTGTCCAACCTGCGCCATCCAAAAGTTATCCTATTGTGTGCCAGAGGGCCATCTCTATGTGCAGTCCACCAAACTGAACCACAGACATTTGCTTTCCATAAGCCTTAGAAAAGCTCTACTAAACAAACTTTGCAAGAGCAAACAGTGGTTGGTCAAAAGCCATCACAGGTATTTGGTCAGTATTGAGATGTTCTGTAATCAATGCAAATGATCTATTAGATTGCCAGCTTGCCTAACTGATTGATCTACTTTGTGTATTTAAAGCTTATTTCCCTCATATTACAACCACAGTTTGGAACTAGCAACATTTTCCATTGGATTATGTTTTGGTTAGGTGCTAACTGTAATGTAGGCTAGTATTGGTATTTACAAAAAGTTTGAATTACCCAGCTAGCTACCCAGCTAATAGGGAATTGCAAAGGACAAATTGCATTGTCCATACTGTGAGACGCCTAAGACAGCGCTACAGGGAGACAGGGCGGACAGCTGATCATCCTCGCAGTGGTAGACCCCGTGTAAGAACACCTGCACAGGATCGGTACATTCGAACACCACACCTGCGGGACAGGTACAGGATGGCAACAACAACTGCCCAAGATAAATCAGGAATACACAATCCCTCCATCAATGCTCAGACTGTCTGCAATAGGCTGAGAGAGGCTGGACTGAGGTCTTGTAGGCCTGTTGTAAGGCACTGACGAGTCGCGTTACAGGGAGGACATCCTCCTCCCTCATGTGGTACCCTTCCTGCAGGCTCATCCTGACATGACCCTCCAGCATGACAATGCCACCAGCCATACTGCTCTTTCTGTGCGTGATTTCCTGCAAGACAGGAATGTCAGTGTTCTGCCATGGCCAGCGAAGAGCCCGGATCTCAATCCCATTGAGCATGTCTAGGACCTGTTGGATCAGAGGGTGAGGGCTGGGGCTGGGGCCATTCCCCCCAGAAATGTCTGGGAACTTGCAGGTACCTTGGTGGAAGAGTGGGGTTCCTGCCTCACACAGGAAGCGGCGCAGGTCCTAATCCAGGCACTTGTCATCTCCCGTCTGGATTACTGCAACTCGCTGTTGGCTGGGCTCCCTGCCTGTGCCATTAAACCCCTACAACTCATCCAGAACGCCGCAGCCCGTCTGGTGTTCAACCTTCCCAAGTTCTCTCATGTCACCCCGCTCCTCCGCTCTCTCCACTGGCTTCCAGTTGAAGCTCGCATCCGCTACAAGACCATGGTGCTTGCCTACGGAGCTGTGAGGGGAACGGCACCTCAGTACCTCCAGGCTCTGATCAGGCCCTACACCCAAACAAGGGCACTGCGTTCATCCACCTCTGGCCTGCTCGCCTCCCTACCACTGAGGAAGTACAGTTCCCGCTCAGCCCAGTCAAAACTGTTCGCTGCTCTGGCCCCCCAATGGTGGAACAAACTCCCTCACGACGCCAGGACAGCGGAGTCAATCACCACCTTCCGGAGACACCTGAAACCCCACCTCTTTAAGGAATACCTAGGATAGGATAAAGTAATCCTTCTCACCCCCCTTAAAAGATTTAGATGCACTATTGTAAAGTGGCTGTTCCACTGGATGTCATAAGGTGAATGCACCAATTTGTAAGTCGCTCTGGATAAGAGCGTCTGCTAAATGACTTAAATGTAAATGTAAATGGGTAACATCTCACAGAAAGAACTGGCAAATCTGGTGCAGTCCATGACGAGGAGATGCACTGCAGTACTTAATGCAGCTGGTGGCCACACCAGATACTGACTGATACTTTTGATTTTGACCCCCCCCCTTTGTTCAGGGACACATTATTCTATTTCTGTTAGTCATATGTCTGTGGAACTTGTTCAGTTTATGTCTCAGTTGTTGAATCTTGTTATGTTCATACAAATATTTACACATGTTAAGTTTGCTGAAAATAAATGCAGTTGGATGTGAGAGGACGTTTATTTTTTTGCTGAGTTTAGAATTAATATTATATGTTGACTGTTGTTACCCATGGTCTCAATAAATTAGCTATATAATGTATCTCCTATGGTGTGTTGGCATTGTTTAATCTTGATAACATGTTTTTAAGGTGATCCCTGATTAAAAATTAAAGTGGTTTACAGGTAGATTTCTGGTATTTCTAGGCCATTTCTGCCACTTTAGGGGGCAACGAATATGTAGCGAGGGCCAGCCGACTAGAGCATACAGGTCACAGTGGTGGGTGGTATAAGGTGCTTTAGCAGCAAAGCGGATGGCAATGTGATAAACTGCATCCAGTTTGCGGAGTAGAGTATTGGAAGCCATTTTGTAGATGACATCGCCGAAGTCGAGGATCGGTAGGATAGTCAGTTTTACTAGGGTAAGTTTGGCGGCGTGAGTGAAGGAGGCTTTGTTGCGAAATAGAAAGCCGATTCTAGATTTGATTTTGGATTGGAGATGTTTGATATGAGTCTGGAAGGAGAGTTTACAGTCTAGCCAGACACCTAGGTACTTATAGATGTCCACATATTCTAGGTCAGAACCATCCAGGGTGGTGATGCTAGTCGGGCGTGCGGGTGCAGGCAGCGAACGGTTGAAAAGCATGCATTTGGTTTTACTAGCGTTTAAGAGCAGTTGGAGGCCACGGAAGGAGTGTTGTATAGCAAGTAAAACACTGGAATGGTAGATTTGCAGTGGAAGAACGTGCAAAGTAGAAATTGAAATAATGGGGTGAAAGGAGCAAAATAAATAAATACAGTAGGGGATGAGGTTGTTTGGGCTAAATTATAGATGGGCTATGTACAGGTGCAGTAATCTGTGAGCTGCTCTGACAGCTGGTGCTTAAAGATAGTGAGGGAGATGTGTTTCCAGTTTCAGATATTTTTGTAGTTCGTTCCAATCATTGGCAGCAGAGAACTGGAAGGAGAGGCGGCCAAAGGAAGAATTGGTTTTGGGGGTGATCAGAGAGCTATACCTGCTGAAGCGCGTGCTACAGGTGGGTGCTGCTATAGTGACCAGCGAGCTGAGATAAGGGGGGACTTGTAGATGACCTGGAGCCAGTGGGTTTGGCGACGAGTATGAAGCGAAGGCCAGCCAACAAGAGCGTACAGGTCGCAGTGGTGGGTGGTATATGGGGCCTTGGTGACAAAACGGATGGCACTGTGATAGACTACATCCAATTTATTGAGTAGGGTATTGGAGGCTATTTTGTAAATGACATCCCCGAAGTCAAGGATCGGTAGGATAGTCAGTTTTACGAGGGTATGTTTGGCAGCATGAGTGAAGGATGCTTTGTTGCGAAATAGGAAGCCAATTCTAGATTTAACTTTGGATTGGAGATGTTTGAAGTGAGTCTGGAAGGAGAGTTTACAATCTAACCAGACACCTAGTATTTGTAGTTGTCCACATATTCTAAGTCAGAACCGTCCAGAGTAGTGATGCTGGACGGGCGGGCAGATGCAGGCAGCGATCGGTTGAAAAGCATGCATTTAGTTTTACTTGTATTTAAGAGCAGTTGGAGTCCACGGAAGGAGAGTTGTATGGCATTGAAGCTCGTCTGGAGGGTTGTTAATACAGTGTCCAAAGAAGGGCCAGATGTATACAGATCAAGGTGATATTGCATAAATTGTAGTCTAATGTAAAAGCCTATGTTCGAATGACCATCTCCTGTTTAAGGCCATATTCAGAGTAAATTACCCATGTTCTCAATAAATTAGCTACATAATGTAACTCCTAGGATGTGTTGGGAATTTTTTACCTGATAACATGGCATTTAACCTTTTAAAGACATTTGTTGAGGTGATTCATGTAGTAGTTCAACACAATTTGAGGTGTTTACAGGTAGACTTCTGGTGTTTCCAGTCCATTTCTACCACTTTAGGCAGGTTGCTTATGAAATATAATGGCATATTGTTGAAGACAATATCACAAATACACTAGATTTCTTATTATATATGGCAACAAAAAGTCAACAGTAATATCACCTTTCCAAAATCTGATTCAGTATTGGTGGTTTAATCATTTAAAAAAATAATAATAGGAGTGCCATGCCCCAATTTTTGGGCACCCCTTCTAATATCAATTACTACATCCCAAAGAGCATTTCTACCACATTCCAAGCTTTTATCCAACGTGTATCGGTTTTCATCCATTTTTGATGCTAAGGCCCTGAACAAGAGTAGGCTAGTCTGTGTGGGACTAACAGGCACCGAGAGAGCTCAGCTGCTGAAGTGTAACCTGCCAGCCTGAGGAGTCTCTGGCCATTGGAAGTGACATACTGTAAGAGAAGTAGTAACTTTGCAGTCGATACCTCCACTTGGATAGTGTGTAAGCATTTCTCCACCACTCCATGTGAAGATTCTAAATAATGTCACTCTTTGAACTCTATCTGCCCTGCAGCACCAATAAAAGAGGGGAAAACATCTGATTGCAAATGAATTCATCACCCCTGACCAAGACAGACTGCCTGAATACTGCCTGTCATTGCATCTTCTAAATCCTCCAAAAACAGGTGCAACAATGTAATGCACTTCTATCTTATTAAACAAATCTAACATTAATGCTTACCAACAGTACGCCAGCCCTCAGCATCCATTTCCCCCTGATATCATCCATATGTGACCGACTGCCTTGATTCTGTCTTTTGTAATATTTGAAATGGTGCCTTTTACATTGGATTTAAACAGAGACACAGAGCTACACAATGATATATCATAAACTGCATTTGAGGAACAATTATTATTATATTATGGATGTAAAGCTTCTGAGCTTTACAACCAGATTTGTGACTGTTTAATTAAATTGAAAAATGCCTAACAATCACAAAGTGTGTGATAGAAAGCGTAATTCTTTATTCAGTGCTTTATCTCCCTCCCACTCTGTATTAGTAGGATGCTCATTACTCAGCTCTAATGAGTTTTCCAGTTGTCATGGGGCCATGGCAATTTGCAGTAAATAGTGTCAAGAGAGACATCACAAGGAAGTGTATTGTGTTTCTGCCTTTGTTTATGTCTGTCATTGACCATGATGGTCAGTGAGGGGCATAATAGATACAAAACATACAAGTACCTCTCAAATCAAATGGCAAGTGAAAGGTTTCAATTTCACCCAATTGAAAAAGGAGGACTTGAGTGCGTTAAAGGTACCGAACAGTCATTCTGGGTCCCATGTAAAATAGCCATTTGAGTGCCAAAAATATATACCCTCACAATATTTTTGGGGAGATAGAAATGCAAAATATTTGAGAAAAATTACTTTTCCTCTCATGGCTAACTACCAGGAAGTTTGAAAAGACAGGCTGACAGCTCTTTGAAAAGCATATGTCAAGAAACTTGGATGCAGTGATTAGTGTTGCATTAAAATAATCTCAAACAAATTTGGTAACTAAAAAAAACATTGAAATTGCATCAATGATTGTCATGTCTCTTGTGATGGGGTTCACAGCAGCACTAACGTATGTGTTGACATGACAACTGCATCAGAGATTGAATGATCCTTCCCCCCCGTTTATTCCATGCTGGCTGGAGACCTAGCCTGCCACTAACTAGCTAACTAGACACAGATGAAGGGGGAAACACAGAAGTATCTTTGCCATAGATTAATAGTTTAAACTTTTAATTATATTTACTGACACTGTTTAAACAACACCCCTCCGCAAACTCACTTTCTCAGATGTTGTTTACAAGGCGGTACTTATTTAAATTAGGTAAGAGAATATCATGTTACCATTGGTGTATTAAAATGAGAGTTAAGGTGATGTGACCTTGTCCTCTTAACAATGAATCCAAGTGTTTAACATGGTGGAGGGGACCAGTAACTTTATGGTCAAACTTTATGTAGAAGCAACAGTCATTTGTCATACTTTGGTCATCATACGTTCATCTGGTTTCATCCAAATAATATCCAATTTCATGAAAAACATGATTTTGACTGTTCATGATCTTTAAGTATTACATTCAGACAAAGGTGCAGTCTTGAGAAAGAATTGGCTACTGGTGCACTTAGATTATCACACCAAACAATGTGTAGCATGAACACAATATTATGAAACATTATTGTCTGAAATCATTTACAAAGACCTACCAAGGAGCAGTACAATGACATTGCTTTTGTTATTGAACATGGCAGTGAACCTCATTTTCACACCATCCTCTGTGGACAATGTTCAATTATTCAGTATGGTTGAGGGGATGTGGCTGGATATTGTATTGCCCAGTTCAGGTCAGCAGTTTGATTTCCTTTTGCAGCAGATATGGCATTCCCTTTGCACTTTTCAAGACCGCGTGAAAAATGGTTAAGTCACTGCATCCTTTATTATATATGACAGGGTGTTTATGTAGACATAAAACCACACTAGACAATGGTCAAAACCGAGGCGGCAGAGAGATATCAGGCCGATGGCACACAGGAGTACAGTACCTGGGAACCTCCCTCCATTAATAATAACCACAATAACAAGAGGAGGGTGACAGAGTGCGAGTCGCCTCCCTACAAAAATGAAACAAAGATGGTCATAAATCCTGCGGCCGATGCCAGCACCTGCAGGGGTACGGAAGGGGAGGCACAGTGATTTACTCCTCCTGCCCAGCCTCCGGACGTCTTCCATCATCGCCTTGAGAAACGACTTCCCGCCAGGAGGAGAGTGGAGCCTAGGACAGGGCTGTCCCCTGCAGTACCTGACTGATGTTGTGTTATCCCACAGAGCACTGGGGCCGCCTATGAATAAGACCGGGGCACACCCAACATTACTGCCCTGTGCCATGTGTTATTCTGACAGGGCCTGTTTTGCCTACCATGTACAAATTATAGCAGGGTTCTCCAACTGAAATCTGTGTCTGTATTTATTGGACAACATTTCATTTACTGAACACGACCCAGGGTGACTGACCCTCCTCCTGGAGACCAACCCTCCTCCTGGTGCCCTCTTCTTGGAGACCAACCCTCCTCCTGGAGACCAACCCTCCTCCTGGAGACCAACCCTCCTCCTGGTGCCCTCTCCCTGGTGACCAACCCTCCTCCCGGTGCCCTCTTCCTGGAGACCAACCTTCCTCCTGGTGCCCTCTTCCTGGAGACCAACCCTCATCCTGGTGCCCTCTTCCTGGAGACAAACCCTCCTCCTGGTGCCCTCTTCCTGGTGACCAACATTCCTCCTGGTGCCCTCATCCTGGAGAGTACTCCTCTTTAGGATTTAGTTCAAGCCTTAATCTCACACATCTGATTGCTAATCAAATCAGCATTAGTTGAATCAGGTGTAAAAATTATTTTGGGTGGGTGCTTATATTTGTCCTGTTACCCAATGGAAATGTGTTTATTGCATATCCCAACTCCTTCTGAGACACCCACAGGGAGTGGGGTCACTGCCAGGGTCACCATTGTCCAGCGCCCCTGGAGCAATTGGGGTTAAGTGCATTGCTCAAGAGCACAGTGACAGATGTTTCACCTTATCAGCTTTGGGATTTAAAACAGCAACCTTTCGGTTACTGGCCCAATGCTCTAACCTTGAGGCTACCTGCCACAGGCTGAAGCAAAGGTCTGCATACTGTACTCAAGTGCCCTCCAGGAGGAGGATTGGTCACACATGGTGTACACTTCTACAGTCATTCAAATTCAGACACATTTTCAATTCAGTATATAGGTGCCACTTTACTGATGTCTAAATGAGCTGGAAACCATTTTCCCCTGAACAATGTTTAATGTCTTAACTGTTGACGCCACCAGTTAATTGGAATTGATAGTGTGAGAAATATCAATGACAGAATCATTTTCATGATCAATGACAATATGAACAATCATATAACGAAAATAATAATGTGATTTACAAGTCTGATGTAAAATTATGATGCGGTTAATTAAAAGCAATTTCAATGCTGTCACTAAAGAACAAAAACCCATTCAAAATGACAGAGAATAAAAACACTCATATTGATTCTTCAAGATTTGCTCAAAATAAAATTAATTGGTGCCAACAACTTCAAAAACGACACAATCAATAACCTCTGGGTACTATGAGAGGATTCTAATGATTTATTAATGCAGGATGTTGCTATTAATTCCATATAGTGTGTATGACTTGTAGAATGAATTCAACTAAATGTAGATTCAAGTTTGTGATTGCTTTTTTGTAAAGATATCTTTTGATCTTTAAGCCGTGCCACTGTGGCTGTCTGAAGGGTGGAATTGATGAGTGTTGGAATAATTATATACACAAATGTACAGCGTAAATGTCAGAGGTCCTCCAATCAGAGGTGAGGGTGGGATTATTGTATGTTTTGTGGTTTGGTTTCATGCTGTGAGCGGTGGGGTCCTGGTAGTTATGGGTACGCTTGCTTCCATGCGGGGCTTGGTTTTTCCCACCCTTGGAAAAATTGTCTGGGCCTTGCCTTGCCAGCGTCTCGGGCGGGTGGGGGCAAGCGTACCCACTATCTGTGTATTGTATTGTTGTTGTTTTCAAGAAATCTAAAAATGATATACACGTATAAAAATAATAGAAAAATAAATCATTGTAATTAGCTAGCAGCTCTTTTACATTAACAGAAAACTGGAGATATAAAACTAATCTCTATCCAGCTCATTCAGTTGCCTTGCTCTGGGTTTGAGTCTAGGTAGTTAGCAATGTCATCATAGTCACTCTCTGAGGAGGACTGTTTGGGGTTGGGAGAGTACAGGTGGCCCTCCTCCTCCTCCTCCTCCTCATCATCATCACTGTTCTCATCAGCCACTCCTGGTGACAAACCATGATAAATAGAATACAGTGTGTCAGAAAAATGAGTAACGATCCCAAATACATTATTTCCAAAATAGAGTAGATAGAGGAGAGATTAGAAGATTACAAATATACATATAAAAAGTGACCAGTGTGGTCAATACGCATTTTTTCAAGTTACTGAAAACTTAAAATATAACCCATTTGTGGCAAACTTTAATCCAGAAACATGGCTTCCCATTTCATGAACATATGTTTTTGATTGCAATACATTCAGAGCTATGTATCTTAACACAGTATAGACAGAGATGTGATCAGCGTTATGACAATCAGGAAGAAGAGGATATTGGTGGTTGGTCAAGTTAAATTTTTTATGAATAGAGGACAATGCAAATCTTCCTGATTGATAAGGAAAAATCGCTTCTCTGATGGGTAAAGGAACGGTGATTCACATTAACCGACCAGGTCCAGGACCAGACGGCTGGAGAAATATGAGGAAGAGGATGCTGGCCGTAAACTACTAAGAAGAGGCAACAGTGCTGTATGTCTTCCCTGGATCCCAAACCCATTCATCACTTCGCCCTTTACCCCAACCCTCACCCCCTCCACAGCCTTTCCCCTGCCTCCCCCTCAGAATTCCACCCGTTCACTCCACGTGTGATGGTGCAACTGTTAAACAGTTAAGTGCAACTGTTAGACAGCCATCTGTGCAGTGTGACAGTAAGTAGTTTGTGACATTGAAAAGAAGTGTCAAGAAACAAGTCCCCTGACCCCATCCTTTTGGGGAGACGCAGGGGGCATGCAAGGGGTGAAGGCCAGGGGCTTGCACTCCACCCCCCTGTTCAAGTGAGTAATCCATGTATTAGCTACTAAGAAGTAGTATTAGCTACTACTCTTCCATGTATTAGGCAAAATAAATAGTTATTTTCCCCTTGGGAAAAAGGGTTTTGTAATGTAAATGTTCTGTAGCTGTGTGTGTGTGTGTGTGTGTGTGTGTGTGTGTGTGTGTGTGTGTGTGTGTGTGTGTGTGTGTGTGTGTGTGTGTGTGATATTATTGGCCAACCTGTGCACAGTGTGCAGTTACCAGAGGACTTTACCTCTCATAAAAATGTGACATCTCTCAAATCATTATAATTCTGTTTGACACTAGATAATACTTGTATATCTATAGCACTGTCTGTGGAGGCTACAGCTGTGCATCTCAGGCTGCTCTACTGTCCTCTCAGGGTTGATGCTACATTCAGTTTCCTCTCCACCAGCTTTATGTTTAAAATATACAACAAACTGTGGGGAAAAAATACAATCAGCAGTGAAATGTGTGTGTATGTCGTCAGTCCCTGTCCACCAGCTTATCCAGAGTTTATAATCATGTGTGCCCGGGTGTTAGGAAGAAGCCTCTAGAATACTGAGCGTACACATACTCTGATATGCAAATAGAACAATAATCTATCCCTTGGTGCTGACGTTTGACTGCTGATTCTTGAGAAATACCAGGAAAGGGATCTAAAGAATGGGGACTTTCCCTTTATTTTGGCAGTTTGCGATAATAAGGTTGAAAAACTCAGAGAAACTACAAACAGAATGTATTGTTTACGTATTCATATGATTCTCCTAGACAGGCGTAACAGATAGGATTTTTTCTCAAAACAAAAATGTGTATTTTCAACGACAGTAACCAAGCTTGCATGTCTAGGGGACTGGTCAGAAAAGGCTGACATGAATTGTGGAATAATGGCCTCTCAAACTCTGCTTCTGCTGGACGTTACTATTATTATCAACATTTTATTTCCGTATGTACATTAGAACAGTTTGTTCAAAGGGAAGTTCTTACATACATTGTCTTTTTAACCTTCTTGACCACTTTTCGCACATCTTATTAAACTAAAAAACGTTTAGACACTCAGCAGTGATGTTAGTCTTGAAAGCAGCTTACTCTAAAGGTCCCTGCTGTCAGCGGCCATGACTGTCAGCACACTGCCTGGTCACTGGGCCCCTCATCGTGTCAACATGAGGGCTGTGGAGGGTCATTAGCTCTGAGCAGACTCAACCAAAACCTCCAGGCAGCTGCCTCCAGATGAAATGCTCTCCACATTACCAGATGTAATTCAACCGAGGATACAGATAGAACGGGATCAATAATAAGAAGCCAATGGTCGTTTTAAGGGACTGTTTGACTATCCAGACTGGTTACATCTGTCTGCATCCCACGAGTGTCCCAGCTTGAGGCTGGAGCAAGGGTTCTAGCCTCTGACTGAGGTTTATAGGTCCTAATTGTGCCCCTGTGGACAGTACTTTCTGTGTGCAGTAGCCTGAATGCTCACCACAGTTTTGTATTGGACATCTGCTGAAATTATATTGCGATCTAGAACTATGTGAAGTACCTTATTGAATTTTGCACACGGTGCAGGGCATTATTGTGGCTAACTTCCAGTTATGCAATATCTTAAAAAAGATAGCTGGACATTGAACGTTAAAACAAACATTTTATTCACAAAATAGGGATTCCCAAATTGCTGTTAATTGCTGTTAACACCCAACTTGCCTTGCTTGTCTGCCCCAAGTAATTGCATATTCTAGGCAACAGACGGGACTTGTTTTAGCATCTCCATCACTGCCATCATTGGCCCATTTACCGCAGCAGCAGCAGTGATATTTGTTTAGCCTTGAATTAAAATCCACTGTCTGACAGGACTGCTCTTCTCCGTCTCATAGACCTTTGACGAGATGCATTTGTTAAGTTTGAGGAAATGGCTCATGGAAAGATGAGACATATTCACCTGAAACAACTCTCTTTATTAAAAAGTATGGAAATATTTGTCAGACTGGTATTCTTTGAACTGAGTATAATTAAGTAAGTCAGTTCTGAATTAAAAACCATGATCTTGTAATAATCCATTATCCCAGGACACTGTACCTGGACACTGTACCTGGACACTGTACCTGTGTAAAAGCATCAATGATAGGATGTTTTATTGTGATAATAGCATGAAGACAACTGAATATTTCATCACATACACTATACAGATTCAGTATGTTGTGCAATATATCAAACTCTCCCGTTTTGCTTAGTTTACAATTGTCTAGCATTTAAAATGAGACAGCGCTAAAATATGAATCTACATTTTATGACATTCATTCAAAATGGGAGCAGCATTTTTCTGAAGCCATGGGGATTTCCCAGAAACATAATATGTTAAACATTCAAAGATAGCATAGTTAATATTTTACTGTGAATACAATAGTTGAATGGAAGTGATACATACACATTTTCTACTCAGAGTTTGAATAATTCATGCTGTTCAATTCTGAAGCTCTGTAACTCAACACGCATGGTTGCCACCATGTTTATATGGTGAAAATTATCCAGAGCTTGCCCAATTACCAAAATTCCCCACCTGAATGAAATTCTCTCAACCAGCATTCAATTCGAGAAGAATATTAGTCTAGATTAGGGATATAATTTTTTGGGTCATTCATTAACAGCAGTTCATTTGGCATGCTTTGTTCCTGTGCACCTCACCGTCAATAATTGATTTGAGGTTTTTCTGTCTCTCAGGTCACAGTACTGTACCAATTTACAGTCTATACAATCTAATCACTCTTTTGCTCCCTGCTTTCTTTCCTATTTTTTCACTCCCAACTGTTCCAGGCTTCTTGTGTGACTCGAGGGGCAGCCAGACAGGAAGTAGTTACAGTAGGCTACTCACACAGGTTCAGAAAACATGTTTTCACAGCAACAGTAGGCTATTAAGCACCCATTTATGTTTGTGAATCATAGCAAGTTTAGCTATTTCTGACTACCTTGTACTTACCTATCAGTAAACCAGCTGTCCCAGCATTATTGTAAGAAATTATTTAGCCAGGAACATTTAATTTGATAAAATTGTACTGAAATACTGTATGTATGATGGTCTCTTCTCATTATTATTTGTTCTCTATAGTGTTTGGTTAACAACAAGGGTAACATTTGAAGAAGAGCTTGACTGTAGGACAATATGAAGTCTAAAGTACACAGCCAGTCAACGTTGATTCAATCTTAATTTGAAAATAAATACAATTTTGTAATGACCATAATGGTCATAATCTAGTTTTGATTCTATATACGTCTGATGTCTGGGTATATTCAACAACTATTTTTTGAACAGACATTTCTGTTGAATACAATTACCTCAGCAGCATGCCTTCATTGGGAATTCAAAATAAGACTTAATCTAATTAAGTGGATGTTCACCGCTTGATGCTCAATGTATGCATGCATTCACATTCCTTAGCTTTGCGTGTATGGAGATTCTCTCACTCATCTTGCTTCCCAGCATCCCCGTATCATGTAAAATAACAGACTTAATGCCTTTACAGTAAATCATGCATAACCATGACTACAGATTAAATGTAGCCGCTGCTGGGATAGTGTATTACTCATTTGATATCATTACTGATGCTATTCATGCATCATTGTTTCTAGGGAGGTGCAGGGATTGTTCTTTGCGATCCTGGGGAATTGCCAGTGGTCTCATGGGAATCCGGTGTTTGTTTACTTCATAACTGCCATTATAGCCTATGGTTATGTGGTAGAGGACTAACGTAATGTAAATGAAACATTTTCAGTATTTGGTCCTGTGGCCGGAAACTTTAAAAAGAGCCCCACCAAAATGACCTCATAATCAGTTGTCCACTGTAGCAGCGGCATAGTAAAGTCATTGCCATGGTACATTTGACTCAGCACTTTTGACTTTTCACTCCAGGTTACCACGACAACGTCAGAATTAAGTGCGTTATACAGAAAAAGTAATGTTCTATTGATATAATAATGTTCTGTTAGTTTAATTCTGTGTCGGAGAAGAGGCCCATGACTATTGCATTCATCCTGTATCTGTCAATTCCCTTTCATGACTGTACCATTTATTGCTATTGACATTCAAGTGCCACTTTCATAAATAATATGAGCCTGAGTGATTGGGCTGCCTTGGGCTATTATTCTAGTGAGTCAATCAGCAGCTGGCAATTATTCCAGTAGGGTTGCAACAATATGCAAGCATTTAACCCCCGAGACACAATTCCGGGGCTCTCAATAGCTGCCATTAGCAGCTATCATAGAGCAGTCCCGTCATCCGTGACTCTGCGTAAGGTACAGTACCAGTCAAAAGTTTGGACACACCTACTCATTCAAGGGTTTTTCTTTATTTGTACTATTTTCTACATTGTAGAATAATATTGAAGACATTAAAACTATGAAATAACACACATGGAATCATGTAATAACCCCCCAAAAAGTGTTAAACAAATTAAAATATATCATTGAGTACCTTTCCCTCTCTCATGGGAACACACACACACACACACACACACACACTTTACTATCCTTGTGGGGACCAAACAATAGATTCCCATTCAAAATCCTAGCAGTTTTCCTTGTGGGGACTAGCGAATTTTCCATGTTTTACTGTCCTTGTGAGGACTTCTGGTCCCCCCCAAGGATAGTACAGTTTTTAAAAATCTCGTTGGTACTATTTTCACAAGTATGTGGTACATTTGAACAAGTCTTAGTTCAAAACTTCAAACTGGTGACACTTGTAATGCAGCTAGTCTTTTATTCAAAACCTGTCATTGTGCATTAATTTGAAGTCAAATCTCACCACACAACCATTAATTCAAAATGTAATTTTATTGTGAAATGTAATGAGAACATTGGTTTAATAAAAAAAAACACTACATAATTATATATTTTCAATTTAGTTGTTTTAACCAATAGTTAATCCAATAGCAAAAGATGCAAGATGCGTGTTTCAAATCACCCCTAGAAGAGCTGAAAGTGATATGCTACAGTACTGTAAATTACACAGTTTTCACATTAGGCAATACGCTTACATTACCCAACGAAATGTAAAGAAAATTTATAATTTCCATAATATCTATCCAATGTGTAATCAATGGTGTGATCAATGAAGGCATCCTCTACAATCATTCATGCTAAAATATTGCATCTTAGGTGTACTGTTACATCAAATGTAAGAAACTAAATGAAATGAATGAAAATAAAACATAAAGTTTAGCACGCATTCATTTGCATCAAGCCTCGAGCATTTGGCCATAAATTCTCACCACATCAGTGGATGTCCTCATTGTTCATGCACCGCTGGAAAAACCTTTAGGAATGGCGAATCCAAGCTTGACATTGGTCTGCATTGATGTCGTCACATGCCTCATCCATGGCCAGGAGGGTGGTACGATTATTGGGATGACGATGGTACACTTTCCACCTCCATCCTGAAAAAAAATACATAATAGAGTTGAGGGGGGCAGGTATAGGGTCACGAATCGGTGATGGGTCCGTAACCATGCCTGAATCAACACTGCATAGTGGAACATAACATTTTCCAACACAATGACATACACTACATGACCAAAAGTATGTGGACACCTGCTCGTCGAACATCTCATTCCAAAATCATAGGCATTAATATGAAGTTGGACCCCCCCTTTGCTTCTATAACAGCCTTCACTCTTCTGGGAAGGCTTTCCACTACATGATGGAACATTGCTGAGGGGACTTGCTTCCATTCAGCCACAAGAGCATTAGTGAGGTCGGGCACTGTTGTTGGGCGATTAGGCCTGGCTCGCAGTTGACGTTCCAATTCATGCCAAAGGTGTTCGATGGGATTGAGGTCAGGTCTCTGTCAAGTTCTTCCACACCGATCTTGACAATCTCTTTCTGTATCGACGTCACTTTGTGCATGGGGGCATTGTCATGCTGAAACAGGAAAGGGCCTTCCCCAAACTGTTGCCACAAAGTTGAAAGCACAGAATCATCTAGAATGTCAGTGTATGCTGTAGCGTTAAGATTTCCCGTCAATGGAACTAAGGGGTCTAGCCCGAACCATGAAAAACAGCCTCGACCAAACTTTACAGCTGGCACTACGCATTAAATTAGGTAGCGTTCTCCTGGCATCCGCCAAACCCAGATTAGTCCGTCGGACTTCCAGATGGTGAAGCGGGATTCATCACTCCATTGAACATGTTTCTACTTCTCCAGAGTCCAATGTCGGCGAACTTAGGCTTGTGTGCGGCTGCTCGGCCACGGAAACCCATTTCATGAAGCTCTGAACAGTTATTGTGCTGATGTTGATTCCAGAGGCAGTTTGGAACTTGGTAGTGAGTGTTGCAACCGAGGACAGATGATTTTTGCGCACTGCGCTTTTCATAATTCAGCAGTCCCGTTCTGTGAGCTTATGTGGCCCACCACTTCAGGGCTGAGTAGTTGGTGCGCCTAGATGTTTCCACTTTACAGTTGACCGGGGCAGATCTAGCAGGGCGAACTGACCTGTTGAAAAGGTGGCATGCTATGACGGTGCTATGTTGAAAGTCACTGAGCTCTTCAGTACGGGCCATTCTACTGCCAATGTTTGTCTATAGAGATTGCATTGCTGTGTGCTCGATTTTATGCACCTGTCAGCAATGGTTGTGGCTGAAATATTTGGAGGGGTGTCCACATACTTTTGTATATATTGCGTAGGTAACCTCTTCACCTTGACTAGCCTGCTCAATTTCATTGAGCAATGAGGTGTGCAGCGTTGCAGCATCCAAGTAATGGCCTACGTCCTACCACACCATCTTCAGAGAAGCTGCGAACATGGAGATGTTTCCCCCATGATATCCTGGAACTTGTTTCCGCCTATGCCACTGAGTTTTATCAAGGTTGAAGCCCGCTTCATTAACAAAGATACACATGTGATGGTTCACAGCAGCGTCAAGCACCATCACCCTCTTAAAATATATTTGGTTAGTTATTTTTACTGTATAGTTCCAATATGATATTGTGAAGTAGCATGTGCATTAATAGTAAAGGTAATGCAGTATATAGTGCTGTACCTGAACATACTCGGCCCGTCGTTGTTTCTCTCAAAAGGCACTAGGTAAAGGTATTTCATAGATACCTTGTGCCTCTTCAAAAGGAGGGGCAATTGTTGGTAGGCTGCTGGATGACAAGTGTTATTGTTCTCCTCAATGGCCTGCTTTATTTCGGACAGCCGTATGTCATTCCTGGCACTCATCATGTACACCACTCCTGCTGGTCAGTCAGCACATGGCCACCACCATGGGGTCTTCTGTCAGTTCCAGTTGTGGAAAAAGTACCAAATTGTCATACTTGAGTAAAAGTAAAAGTCACCCAGTAAAATACTACTTGAGTAAAAGTCTAAAAGTATTTGGTCTTAAATATACTTAAGTACAGGGGTGTAAAGTAACGAATTACAACTACTCACGTTCCTGTAATTGAGTAGCTTTTCTGTGTACTTGTACTTTCTTTTTGTATTTTTCAAGGCTGTACTTTTACTTTTTTTTTCTTCACAACAGTATCTCGGACCTGCCTGGTGTGTTCCTTGTTCTTCATGATGCTCTCTGCGCTTTTAACGGACCTATCACAGTGCAGGTGCATTTATACGGAGACTTGATTACACACAAGTGGATTGTATTTATCATCATTAGTCATTTAGGTTAACATTGGATCATTCAGAGATCCTCACTGAACTTCTGGAGAGAGTTTGCTGCACTGAAAGTAAAGGGGCTGAATAATTTTGCACGCCCAATTTTTCAGTTTTTGATTTGTTAAAAAAGTTTGAAATATCCAATAAATGTCGTTCCACTTCATGATTGTGTCCCACTTGTTGTTGATTCTTCACAAAAAAATACAGTTTTATATCTTTATGTTTGAAGCCTGAAATGTGGCAAAAGGTCGCAAAGTTCACGGGGGCCGAATACTTTCGCAAGGCACTGTAGTTGGTGAACCAAGCGAGGCAGTCATTTGAGAAACCAAGGCTGCTGAGTCTGCCGATAAGAATGTGGTGATTGACAGAGTTGGAAGCCTTGGCCATGTCGATGAAGACGGCTGCACAGTATTGTCTTTTATCGATGGCGGTTATGATATCATTTACGACCTTGAGCGTGGCTAAGGTGCACCCATGACCAGCTCGGAAACCAGATTGTATAGCGTAGACGGTACGGTGGGATTTGAAATGGTCGGTGATCTGTTTGTTAACTTGGCTTTCGGAAGACCTAAGAAAGGCAGGGTAGGAGGGGGATGACCGCGACAGCTTTCCAATCTTTGGGGATCTCAGACGATAAGAAAGAGAGGTTGAACAGGCTAGTAATAAGGTTTGCAACAATTGCAGCGGAAAATTTTAGAAAGAGAGGGTCCAGATTGTCTAGCCCGGCTGATTTGTAGGGGTCCAGATTTTGCAACTCTTTCAGAACATCAGCTATCTGTATTTGGGTAAAGGAGAAATGGGGGAGGTTTGGGCAAGTTGCTGTGGGGGGTGCAGGGCTGTTGACCGGGGTAGGGGTAGCCAGGTGGACAGCATGGCCTGCTGTAGAAAAATGCTTGTTGAAAGTCTCAATTGTCGTGCATTTATTGGTATGACAGTGTTTCCTAGCCTCAGTGCAGTGGTCAGCTGGAAGAAAGTGCTCTTATTCTCCATGGACTTTACAGAGTCCCAGAACATTTTAGAGTGTGTGCTACAGGATGCAAATTTCTGTTTGAAAAAGCTAGCCTTTGCTTTCCTAACTGCCTGTGTATGTTTGTTCCTAACTTCCCTGAAAAGTTGCATATCGCGGGGGCTATTCGATGCTAATGCAGTACGCCACAGGATGTTTTTGTGCTGGTCAAGGGCAGTCAGGTCTGGAGTGAACCAAGGGCTATATCTGTTCCTGGTTCTAAATGTTTTGAATGGGGCATGCTTATTTAAGATGGTGAGGAAGACACTTTTAAAGAATAACCAGCCATCCTCTACTGACGGAATGAGGTCGATATCCTTCCAGGATACCCGGGCCAGGTCGATTAGAATGGCTTGCTTGCTGAAGTGTTTTATGGAGCATTTGACAGTGATGAGGTGTGGTCGTTTGACCACAGACCCATTACTGACGCAGGCAATGAGGCAGTGATCGCTGAGATCCTGGTTGAAGACAGCAGAGGTGTATTTAGAGGGCAGGTTGGTCAGGATGACCGTGTTTATAGATTTGGGGTTGTACCTGGTGGTTTCATTAATATTTTTTGTGAGATTGAGGGCATCTATCTTAGATTGTTGGACGGCCGGTGTGTTAAGCATGTCCCAGTTTAGGTCACCTAACAGCACGAGCTCTAAAGACAGATGGGGGGAAATCAATTCATGTATGATGTTGAGGGCACAGCTTGGGGCAGAAGGTGGTCTATAACAAGCGGCAACGGTGAGACTTGTTTCTGGAAAGGTGGATTTTTAGAAGTAAAAGCTTGAATTGTTTGGGCACAGACCTGGACAGTATGACATAACTCTGCAGGCTATCACTGCAGTAGATTGCAACTCCACCCCCTTTGGCAGTTTTATCTTGTCGGAAAATGTTATAGTTAGGGATGGAAATGTCAGGATTTTTGGTTGCCTTCCTAAACCAGGATTCAGACACGGCTAGGACATCCTTGTTGGCAGAGTGTGCTAAAGCAGTGAGTAAAACAAACTTAGAGGAGGCTTCTAATGTTAACATGCATGAAACCACGGCTTTTACGGTTTCTGAAGTCAACAAATGTGAGCGCCTGGAGAATGGGAGGGGAGCTAGGCACTGCAGGGCCTGGATTAACCTCTACATCACCAGAGGAACAGAGGAGGAGTAGGATAAGGGTGCGGCTAAAGGCAATGAGAACTGGTCGACTAGTGTGTTTGGAACAGAGAGTAAAAGGAAGAGGTTCCTGGGCGTGGAAGAATAGATTCAAGGCATAATGTACAGACAAGGATATGGTAGGATGTGAATACAGTGGAAGTAAACCTAGGCATTGAGTGACTATGAGAGAGGTTTTGTCTCTAGAGACATCATTTAGACCAGGTGAGGTCACCACATGTGTGGGAGGTGAAACAAAAGGGTTAGCTAAGGCATATTGAGCAGGGCTGGAGTCTCTACAGTGAAATAAGACAATAATCACTAACCAATGGCAATGGACAAGACATATTGACATTAGGGAGAGGCATGCATAGTCGAGTGATCATAGGGAGGCTAGGCGAACTGGAGACACGGCGATTCAGACAGTTAGCGGGCCGGGGCTAGCAGGCTAGCAGATGGGCCTTAGGGGGGACGTCGCGACGGAATGTCTGTTGTAACCCTCTTGGAGGGTTATGTAAGGCAGACCAGTCGTGTTGGATTAGAAGGGCTCTGTGTAGGCAGTAAAAGGGTCCAGGCGAATTGGAAAAATAGGTATTATAGCCCAAGAAATTGGCTGATTGTCCTCTTTAGCTAACAGTCCGATATTCTCTAGACAGCTAGCAGGCCGCGGATAGCAGGCTAGCGAATGGGCCTTCAGGGCACGTTGTGACGGAGGAGCTTGTTGAAACCACTCGGTCGGATTACGTCGGTAGACCAGTCATGGTGGAATTGGCGGGGCTCCATGCTGGCAGTAAAAGGGGTCCAGGCCAATTGTCAAAATATGTATTGTAGCTCAAGGAGTGGCTGATGGACCTCTTCAGCTAGCCGGGAGATGGGCCTAGCACGAGGCTAGTTCCAGGCTCACTGGTGCTTGCTTCGGGACAGAGACGTTAGCCAGGGGGTAGCCACTCGGATAGTAGCTAGCTAGCTGCGATAATCCAGGTGAAAATGTTCAGAGCTTGCGGTAGGAAACCAGAGATTTGGAGAAAAGGCAGTCTGGTATGCTCTGGGTTGAATCGCCCTGTGCAGACTGGCAGGAGTTGACCAGGCTAAGGTTAGCTGATGACCGCTAGCAGTGGCTAACTGGCTAATAGCTAGTTAGATGACTAGCTTATTTTGGGGGTTCCGGTTCTAAGGTATAGAAAATAGAAGATCCATACCACATTGGGTGAGGCGGGATACAGGAGAGTATGTTGAAACTGAGGTTAAAAATCGAAATAAATTTATATGAGTGTGAAAAAAAGATATATACACGGGACAAGACAAAGACATCTGAACTGCTACGCCATCTTGGAAGCAATGTAAGTTGTTGTGAATAGCTAAAAGTGAAATGAATGAACTTGTGAAGATAAAATAAATAAATAATTTTGAGACCTGTGATTTTTAGGTATGTGCATTATCTTTTTTTGCATGCTATTACCTAGCTATATCTGGTTGGATCACTGAGTTTCGAATAATAGCCAAAAATCATGTTTGGTTAAACTGTCGTTTTTTTATAACTGGGAAAAGAAAGAACAATATTCCAACATCCGTATGTATCTGGACAGTGGCATTATTCAAAACATGCTGTAATCTCTAAATGGTTCATTTGATATGATTAAAAACACCTTATAGCTGACAGTCTGCACTTTAACCCCGTTGGTATTGTATATTTTAAAATCCAATGTGCTGGACCACAGAGCCAAAACAAAAATGCTGTCATTGCCCAAATACTTACAGATTGCACTTTATGTGCTGATTTAAGTTATTTTGTATAAAAGCAAACTGGTCTGGCTATATACATTTTGCACAGATTGATGCAATCATTTTGTCCACAGAGGAAACATCCAGACGACAAACTACAATATCCTCACCTCTGCAACTACAAACAAATGAACCAAGGAACTATCAAACACCTCTTCAACTTGCAAGTGAGCAAAGATGTCTGAAATGATGGCAATGGGAGGAGCCAGGTGCGTCTCATAGGTAACCGTTGACAAACTTGTCATTAATTTGATCTGTGAGGGCCAAAAGCCATTCTCTGTGGTCATACATCCAGCTTTTGAAGAGTTGGTAACCACCCTGCATCCTCAATGCAAAGTCATCTCCAGACCTACTGTTAGTTCAAGAATACATGAAGCTGCCAATCACATGAAGAAGACAGTTATGGCACACCTTGGCAGGGTAAATTATGTTGCCACCACCACTGATTGTTGGACAGCTCATCACAGGAGTTACATAGGGGTCACATGTCACTGGATAGATGAAGAAACTCTGGTGAGACGTTCTGCTGCACTCGCTTGCAAGAGATTGAAAGGTTCCCACAAATTTGATGTGCTTGCAGGTGCCCTCGATGACATCCACTGTTCATACAGGATCAGGGGGAAAGTGACAAACTTCATCAAAGCATTCAATGTTTTTGGAGAGCCAGCAGTCCAGTCAGCAGAGCAGGTTGAATACCAAGACACCTATTCCATCTTGGAAGATGATAGTGGCCTAGAATATCAACTCCCTCAGCATCAACAGTGTGCATGGGTTGGCGCCACCCCCTCGGCCTTCAGGATGTGAAGTTGGTGGTTGAAAATATCCCTCTAGTGGTGTGGGGGCTGTGCTTTGGCAAAGTGGGTGGGGTTATATCCTGCCTGTTTGGCCCTGTCCGGGGGTATCATCGGATGGGGCCACAGTGTCTCCTGACCCCTCCTGTCTCAGCCTCCAGTATTTATGCTACAGTAGTTTATGTGGGGGGGGCTAGGGTCAGTTTGTTATATCTGGAGTACTTCTCCTGTCTTATCCAGTGTCCTGTGTGAATTTAAGTATGCACTCTCTAATTCTCTCTTTCTTTCTCTCTCTCTCTCTGAGGACCTGAGCCCTAGGATCATGCCTCAGGACTACCTGGCATGATGACTCCTTGCTGTCCCCAGTCCACCTGGCCGTGCTGCTGCTCCAGTTTCAACTGTTCTGCCTGCGGCTATGGAATCCTGACCTGTTCACCGGACGTGCTACCTGTCCCAGACCTGCTTTTTTCAACTCTCTAGAGACAGCAGGAGTGGTAGAGATAATTTTAATGATCGGCTATGAAAAGCCAACTGACATTTACTTCTGATGTGCTGACTTGCTGCACCCTCGACAACTACTGTGATTATTATTATTTGACCATGCTGGTCATTTATGAACATTTTGAACATCTTGGCCATGTTCTATTATAATCGCCACCCGGCACAGCCAGAAGAGGACTGGCCACCCCTCATAGCCTGATTCCTCTCTAGGTTTCTTCCTAGGTTTTGGCCTTTCTAGGGAGTTTTTCCTACCCAACGTGCTTCAACACCTTCATTGCTTGCTGTTTGGGGTTTTAGGCTGGGTTTCTGTACAGCATTTTGAGATATCAGCTTATGTACGAAGGGCTATATAAATACATTTGATTTGCATGTCACCTGCTGAACCTCATTGCAACAGATTCTTCGTTGGCAGAAACAAATAGTGATGGCTACAAAAGGTTGTGCAGGTGGTCTTTTGCCAAATGCCATGTGGAATTAAACGGGGCGGTCAACCTTAGCTGCTGAATTTGTAGAGAATGAGTGCAAACTGCAGTTGATCCGTCCAAATCAAACACGTTGGAACTCAACTTACCTGGCTGTGGAGAGGATCTCACGTATCATACAAGAGAAGGGGGAGGATGCCATAAGAAATGTGTGTGAAGAATTAGAAGTGAAAATGTGAGTAGCAATTCTTTGAATCAATGTAATGTTTTCCTATTACAGTACTATTTATTGTCCATGAAATGTTAGAATTCTAAGAGATATTACATTTACCTTGTCTTTCAGGCTGAGCCCGGCAGAAATGTCCTTCTTGAATGAGTACAGCGAAGTGATGAAGCCTTTGGTCTCCGCTTTGAACATTCTACAGTCGGAGACCAACACTCATATGTGGTGGCTGCTGCTAGTGATCCTCTTACTAAAAACAAAATTTTAAAGGCTGGAAGCATCTTTCCAAATGTGCCTACCACTTATCAGAGCCATTCAGAACGGTCTCCAAAAGTGCTTTGGAGAAATGATGGAGGAGCCACAGCTTATTGCTGCTGTACGTCTTGGACTGACAAAGCTGATGTCATCACAGCCGGTATGATTTCTTTACTCCAAAAGGTTTGAACCTCATTGTCCATATGATGATATCTTTTGGTCTTTGAGTCTTTTCTTTAATTGTTTTTTGTTATGTTTTTCTTTTTTTCATTATTTAAGTTGCATTACAGGTGCTAGACCTTTGCATATAACTATGTCTTGGTACAGCCAGACATGGACTCACCTCATTAGAGAATTTGTTAGGTCTGAATGTATTTGAGCAATTCGAATCAATCTCAGTATATGAGAATAACAAGTGTTGAAGTCTTTGTTAGAGCCACTGCAATGTCAATAATATGATTGTGTTGCCAGCCACATACAGAGTTTTGCTGAAACACTGAATATGTGAATGTTGTTTTGTTTCCAATGTACAGGTATGGTGTCCCTGAAGAATTATCGTGAAACAATCACACAGGACGAGACTGAGCATCTAAGGCAGCATTCATCTGATGAAGAGGATTAGAAGGCACAGGGGAAATGGTCAGAAGATACATGGGAGCTGGATGGATATCTTGCTAGTCCATCGGACAAAATGGGTTTACTTCATTTTTTTCTGTACCTTTATAAAACAAGGCAAGTCAGTTAAGAACAAATTATTATTTTCAATGACGGCTTTGGAACAGTGGGTTAACTGCCTTATTCAGGGGCAGAACGACAGGTTTTTTCCTTATCAGCTCGGGGATTTGATCTTGCAACCTTTTGGTTACAAGTCCAATGCTCTAACTACTAGGCTGCCTGCCGCCACATATAGAAGTTGTCACTCAAACTCAACACAGGCCTGCCTGCTTCTGCCGCCTGTGAGCATCTTTTTAGCTGTGCTGGACTACTCTTCACTGCAAGCGAGCCAGGATAGACTAAATTAACTGTCACACTGTTATAAAGGATTTTGGAGACAGGTGCAGGAATACACAATAAGGGTTTTTAATACACCCAAAACAAACACGTACACAAAAACACTGGGCTGTACCGAAACAAAAGAGCGAGGGTAAACCTCGTTGACCGACACGGGACGATACCCGTAACACACAATATATATAGCACACAGCATAACAGCTGCAGCAACGCATAGGTACTCACACCACCAACGGACATGGGAACAATAATCGACAAGACCATGGAAATCAAAGGGCACATCTATACAAATACTAATCAGTGGGAATAGGGGACAGGTGTGCATGATGAACGTTCAGGAGGGATCGGTGACATTAACTTAGAAAATCATCTCATACTGAAACTGAATGGCAAATTCAGAGAAGTGAAGCGAGTTAAGTGTTCGATAGGTGGTTCCACAAAAAATGTGCCTTTTGAACATTCTGTTGAACATTTGTGTATGGGAAGTTGAAGATTTTATATTAAATCAGCTGTGCTGGATCTTATCTTGTTGGTTATTTTCTGGTGTTTATGGAACATTTGCCACACCCTTTTCACATTCTTGTAAAAGGAGAATAAAAATAACCATCAAAATTGAAATAGCAAATTATTTTAGAAGTAACTTAGTAACCTTTACTCTGAGTACTTTTTAAATGTGGTACTTTTTACTTTTACTTGAGTAGTTTTTTACACCAGTACTTTTACTTCTACTTGATTACAATTTCATTAAAGTAACAGTACTTCTACTTGAATGGATTTTACAGTACTCTTTCCACCACTGCTAAAGTATCAAAAGTACATTTATGATTCATTTCAAATTCCTTATATTAAGCAAACGAGACAGCACGATTGTCTTTTTTTTTCTTCCATTTACGGATAGCCAGCAGCACACTCCCAACACTTAGATAATAATTTACAACAAAGCGTTTGTGTTTAGTGAGTCCGTCAGATCAGAGGCAGTAGGGATGACCAGAGATGTTCTCTTGATAAGTGTGGTAATTGGACCATTTTCCTGTCCTGCTAACCATTCAAAAAGTAAAGAGTACTTTTGGGTGTAAGCGAAAATGTATGGAGTAAAAAGTACATAATTTTCTTTAGGAATGTAGTAAAAGTAAATGTTGCCAAAAATATAAATAGTAAAGTAAAGTACAGACTTAAGTAGTAATTCAAAGATTTTTTACTAAAGTCCTTTACAGGACTGCAAACAACAGATGGGAGCGTTTGTTGTGGCGAATGCGCCTTGCTTGTTTTAATAACAGACACGTGCAGCCCGCTGCTCCCAGGTTTGTCCTTGTCCCTGTCTTTAACCGTCCAACCAGTAGCAACACACTGCTTTGTCTGTCTGATGCAGAGGCCCCCCTAAGCAAATAATCTTCTGATGACTATGCAGGAAATACAAAAAGTTGATGGATAGGGATGAAACATAGGGGTAAATGTTATTCATAATGCTTCTGCAATGGGATTATTTAAGTGAACGTAGGTTTGGCTGAGTAGTTGAGGGAATCAAAGTCCCTTTAGTAAACTGACTATGCATTGGTGGACAGCGCCACTGTTCTGAAATGGTTTGAACCCTGTAGAGACTAGGCAGCATTTGAGGACAGCACCACAGTGCTGAAATTGGACAAAGCACCAGACACTAAGAAAATGTTAGGAACCGTTGAATAAAGAATTTCAAATATTATATCACACACTCATTGATATTGCCCACCTCTTTGTAGTTTTTTGGTACCTCTCACGTACATCGTTGAGGGATATGCAGGTGTCCACAATATTGTTTGTAAGCAAACCAATCCGGGAGCTGTACCAGTTCCAGTTTGGACTCTTCTGCCACAATCATGAGATATAGACCCTCATCGCAATCCAGCTGGAAAGTAGACAGAGTGGAACTAATGGAGGATGTTATTGCAGGGTAGAGTATTTCTCTCATGGTTGGGGGCCTGTCTCGTTTGTGAAGTAATTATACCAAATATGAACACTTTGGTCGCTCATGAAACAGCCCCAGACTGCAGAGCATCTAATGAAGGTGACAATGTATGGAGGTCCTGGGGTTTGCTCCCCTGTGGAAGCCAGTATGGTGGTGAGGATGGAGAGGGCAAGATACCAGATGGTATTTTTTTTATCTCTCAGTACCAGATACCCCCTTATTTCCTGTCAGACCTGGGATTTGAACCAGCAACTGTCTGGTTACTGGTCCACCTCTCTAACCTCCAGGCTAATTTAAAACTAGAATGTGCTTTAGGATCGTGTATTATTGTAAGGGGGGTGCGTGCTGGTGGCAGGGAAGTCAGGCGCAGGAGATCGAACTTGGTATAAACGGAGCAGTTTAATAAGTGCTCAAAAACTCAGAAAACCAAAATATGCAAAAGAATACAAGTGGATACAAAACCCGTCGCACACCAGAACATATCTTGCACATAGCTTACAAACAAACAATCACCGACAAGGACATGAGGGGGAACTGAGGGTTAAATACACAACATGTAATTGATGGGATTGGAACCAGGTGTGATACAAGACATAACAAAACCAAGGGAAAATGAAAAAATGATCAGCGATGGCTAGAAACGCCGCCCGAACCAGGAGAGGGACCAACTTCGGCAGAAGTTGTGACAATTATGTCAAACTAAAGAAAGCGGTATAGACTAAATAAATGCTCATCAGATAAAGTGCTCAATGCTGTAGGTCTGTATCTTTCCTACGCCCATATGAAGACCTTTGATTTGATTTCTGAAGACAGAAAATCCACCTCACCACTTTATCTCAGCATTCAGAAAGTCCAAAGAGAACATCTTAAATGACAAGAGAATACATTTATGTTTGAGTCATTAAGCAGACCCTCTTATCCAGAGCGACTTACAGTAAGCAGTGAGTGCATACATTTTCGTACTAGTCCCCTGTGGGAATCAAATCCGCAACCCTGGCATTGCAAGCACTGTGCTCTGCCAGGTAAGCCACACTGGAACCCTGATGACTAATCACTGAAAACTATACATTTCTCTATAAGTATGCACATCATTTAACATGACATATTGAGGACAAAGAATCTGATCTGAAAATTCGATCTGAAGTACCTAATGGGATACGGAAGACAAATATTCCAGTCTCTTTTGTCTATGCTAGATTTCCACAAGTGCATAGAGGGCTAGGAATTGATTTGGGATTGGCAAATGCCTCTAATGGGTTACAACATGGACACAACTATGCTGTCAAAGCCATTGAAGAAGTTGGCCTAGTAATCGTCTCTCCATGATGGCTTGGTGTATTTTCCTGTTGCTCTTATTTTATCAGAAGAAAATTTTCATTTCAAAATGCATTTGTTTGACATCAATATTTTCCCCGATTTCGAAGGATTTACACAAATACAGTAGCTGTATATCTAGACATACTTGATTCAGTTCAAAGTTCAGGGTTAGTTTATTTTTCGCCCTTACTTATTAAGAAGTTGGCCATCTGGCAGCCTAGATAATTGCTGGCAGCCTGGCAGCCTACAAACATACTCAAGGCACAAAAACATTTGTGTCTTGAGTATGTATCTGGCTGACACCACCTGAAACATTAGGCATTAGAATGCACGTTAGAGTGCACGTTAGAGTGCACGTTAGAGTGCACATTCTGGTTTATCCTTCTGGTCAGTCAAACAAAGGGATTTCTCACTGTTGGACGATGGAAGGCTACATTTATTTGGGGATTTATTTCACTCCTTAATGCCACATGTCAACATTATGTTGAGCCAGTTTAAGAGGCGTGATATTGACACCACTGTGCTCTGGGGATCATCTAAAGCTTGGTGTACAACATGCAAAAGGTCAACAACTCACTCATCTTTTCTCCCCCATCGATGGCCTGAACAGCAGCCACACCAATGGATAGTTGTTGTGGGATTGTGGGACTATCCTTGCTCATGCCAAAGAATGTTTGTCTGTCTGAATAATTACAACAAAGACAATGCTTTCATGATTAACCAACCGGCATTGAGCAAAGCACTTAACCCCAAACCAGCTCCAGGGGCGCCGCTCTGTGACTGACCCTACGCTGCTCCCAGCCTACCTTCTTCCACATGCAGAATCTTTGAAGACTCTTCGGGAGGGAACTTACAACATTCTGAGACTAAGGTAATAAGGATATGGCTGGTGTTGTAAATCAAAATTCCCCAAGAGCCATATGGCTAATGTTATCTTAATCAATAAACACCAAACTCTGCATGATCAACAGATAGAAATGTCTCCTACAGGTCGTAGTCTAATCTAGGCAATAAAACAATGCCATTGTCTGACATTGAATCAAAGAATCTCTGGAAAGTGGGCACTCATTAGAATTTAACAACAGGAACATGGACTTCCAGGGATTATTTTATCTGTATTGTATTGTGAGACTTGGTTTAATTGGTTTAAGACTTGGTTTAATATTTGAATTTACATGTTACTTTTTTAAACAAGGAGGTGTCTAATCACCACTCCTCAATGTGATTAGTGACTGCAATCTGTCACTGACGAGGGGGTTTTCTTTTAGGATTGCAGGCAAGCGCACATGATGTGGTGTTATTAGACAAGAACAGAGACGTGTGATGTGTGGGTCTGGATAGAAATTAGTCTATGGGTGGTATGTTACATAGTGGAGTTATTCCAATGAATCTTTGCAAAACGCACTCAGTTGTGTATGATTACTTTGGATAAGGTTCACATGCTGCATTGCACGGTCATACAACCTCTTGCTGTGCTGACCTAAATACTTATTTTTTTGTTTCATTCATTTGATATATGACAGTACTGTAGCTCACACCACGTGGAGATGTCACATCGAACTACATACACAAAATCTGTGAATATGTGCCTACATTGCAAGAGTCACTCACAAAAGAAGTATGTACACAATGTACCATTTCTCTCAAGCAGGCCTTGGTGGCTAGTGATGTTTTATTTAAAAAAGTAGATTTGCGATTGGCTGCTATAAGTGATGCTGTAATCTTGGGGAAAAGCACACTGTCATTGCCATTAATAAGAGGGAGGGGATGGTGACTCTTTCAATAATAACCAAATGGTAGAAAAATGAACAGTAAAACTAGATTTTTAACGCATGACGATACACCATGGATAATTCAGGTGTAATACCCTTGTTAGAACCAAGTATTTAGTTTATTTGTTATAATTAATTGGTAATGTATAAGTGAATAGGTTGGTTTACTTTTAAGTTTAAGTTTTGACCAATAAGGTCGCTTGTTAAGCTGTGGCCAATGGGGGAGTTGACCTGGTTAACGGGAGGCCTGGGGGGAAAGAGAGGGAGAGAGACGTTGAGAAAAAGATGAACGTTACATTATGACCGTTGGTGAAGAAAAATGATAAAAGAAGACGATAAAAATAGAACCAAACCCATACCTACTGATTTTTGAAGGGATTTTATAAGAGAGTTGTTATAATTTAGTTAAGAAAGACTTAGTAAAGACTGAAGCTACTGTCTCATCGTGGAGGTATTGGACAGCCTTGAGGGTAGCCTAGCATCGTGTGAAACCAAATGAGAATTGCTTGGGAAAGATTAACGAGTTCATGTTCCCATGGGATATCGGTTACTGCTAAGGAGGACTGTCTGCATTGATAGCTGTGCTTGCTGTGGATCTTGTGAGGAAACCTGCAAGGAACTGCCATACTTCACTGAGGGAATATCCACGAGTAGTGAGTAACCACAACGGTGGGGTGCTTCTGGACTTTATGTGTGTCTTAATTTTTTTGAGCTCCAACGCGCGCCAACGTGTTAAGCAAGTTTGAAATAATTTGGACATGGCTTGTGCACGACTCTTGGGGTTTCATATTTTTTTTTATTTCTTTTGATGTGGTGTTTTGAAAATGTAATAATACACATCTTGAACCTTATGTATGTTGCCTTGGTGGAGTCATTTACTGTTTCAATTTAATTTAATGCATGGGAAAGCATATTCTTATACAATAACAAAAATATATAATTATTACATCCGAAGTTAACACCCTATTTGTCATCACCTTAGAGAGTTTACAGCAGGGATTCTTATTGGAGATGTCCTTCTCACCTAACATCCTGTGTTGTTGAGATACTCTACGTAACTTAATATCGTGAGAGTCAAATTCGAGCCTGGTGAGAGGGTTACACAGGCACAGGCCATCCAGCGACCGTTGTCTTCACCAGAATTTCGCTGGGGAATTAACAAGATAATTATAGTTACCTCGGGAGGAAGAGAGGGAGGGAGGGAGAGAAAGAGGGAGTATAGTGTGTGTGATAAATCAGGCTTCTCCTGCGTGGTTGGTCAGCAGTCAGTGGCCACAGCAAGTTGTGTGTGAGACATGCAGTAGATGCTGAGAAGAGAGATCAACACGTTAGTTCTCCTCTCATTTATGAGTTTATCCCTGGATCCACCCAAAATACTGGGCTGCTTTCAGTGTTATTCAACATGACAGAATGTTCAGATATAAATAAATCATGTAGATCAGACATGCTTCTAATATCATGTGAAAGTTTGCGCAACCCTGGTCTGCTCTGCTAGAGATATGGATCTGCACATCTGAGTATTCCTACTACAGCCTTAGTCTTAGGGTAGACATGGTCTGTGGGGGAATTGAACTGCTACTGTATCAGTCATGGTCATTGAGATTAAGGGAGTGCTGTACCATCTATGATTTATCAGTATTCCTAACCCTTAGCAGAGAGTGACTAATTGAGACCCTATGATTCATAGAAAATTAAAGAACCTGCTCATTTCATGAAAGCTGGAGGGAGTTGTTGGTCCCATCAGATTTGTTTCACTCATCCTTAACCCAAATACAGAACCGATTGCCCGATTGGGCTTGTCACACACCTGTTTAAAATGATTATACACTGTCAATCCTTGAAATCCATAGCTCTGTATGAATTTGAGAGCTGTTTCCCCCATCCTTCAGATTACCAAACAAGTGGCAGGGTCAGGCTGTTGAAATGGCAGATTGTGGCTTTAACTCTGAAAATGTCAAGTATAATGTGCCAACAAAAGTGACAGAAGCTAGTGAACTGGTAGTGACAACCCCTGGTAGAAAATAAATAAGCAAGCTGTCACTCCCAGGCAAAAGTGTCCTTTTTCTAATTTCAGCAAAATCATCCTTCATTTTGGCTTACTTGTAAGAATTTGACACTTCAATGCAAACTGAGATTCCATTCTCTGGCACAGCCAGAAGAGGACTGGCCACCACTCAGAGCCTGCTTCCTCTCTATGTTTCTTCCTAGGTTCCTGCCTTTCTAGGGAGTTTTTCCTAGCCACCGTGCTTCTACATCTGCATTTCTTGCTGTTTGGGGTTATAGGCTGGGTTTCTCTACAGCACTATGTGACATCGGCTGATGTAAAAAGGGATTTATGAATACATTTGATTGATTGATTGACTGTGAATTGAATTCAGTAGCATTTTGGGTTCCGATTTGAAATGTGATTCAAAAGAAATACGAATACTACATGACTACATGTTCAGGAATATATCATCCTTTGTTGCAGTGAATTTGGCTGATGCTTCTATCATGACTTAAGCAATTTGGTTAGGTCCTTATGGCATCAACTAGTGAATACACTGAATATTTCTTCCTAGTTAGGAGACTGTGCAAGACCTGCAGAGGCTGCAATAAGTCATAGTCCATGTAATTGTGAATTAGCCCAATGCATCATAGCATTTTGCCTTTGAACAATCCTGAGGTTTAACCTCATTTAGGTCTAATTTCAACCCATCAATGCAATTCAAACCCATCCAAAATACCTCTGTGCATTCACATTTTCAGGATAAAAAAGTAAATGCCTGGAGGTACCAGGAAGAGAGGGAGATGTTTGGTGTTAGTTATAAGACACAAGATGGCCAACCAAGCAAGCACCACACTATCAGTCACAGTGCAGCAAAGAGGCCATCTGGGATTTATCAGGCCTGATTGCTACCCAGCCAATTGATCCCTTGGCAATTCAAAGAGAGGCTTCGGCACTTCCCCAGCCTCCCCTCTCCGTCCGGGCTCAGACATGAAAGAGCTGTGCTCCACAGGACTGTGGCTAGAGTCCGCCATAAATCGATAACTCAGAATATCGCCAGAAGGTCAGAAAGGTCTGTTTCTAATGACAGCATAGAATGGACTGGAGTTTGTCTTATAAGATTCTGAAATACGTTGATCCATAAGAATGATATAAACAGTTGAGAGGGATGGTTTTACTGGATGAAAGCCATTTGTGGTTTGAATATTGTTTAATAATTAAGTTGATGGCAGAGAACTTGATAGAGATCGTTCTACAACACTAGACTCACGAGATCGTTCTACAACACTGGACTCACGAGATCGTTCTACAACACTGGACTCACGAGATTGTTCTACAACACTGGACTCACGAGATCGTCCTACAACACTAGACTCACGAGATCGTTCTACAACACTGGACTCACGAGATCGTCCTACAACACTAGACTCACGAGATCGTCCTACAACACTGGACTCACGAGATCGTTCTACAACACTAGACTCACGAGATCGTCCTACAACACTAGACTCACGAGATCGTCCTACAACACTAGACTCACGAGATCGTCCTACAACACTGGACTCACGAGATCGTCCTACAACACTGGACTCACAAGATGTCACCTTACCAAGATCTTCTTTTGGTTTCTCAACTCAAATGAGGTTGGTTTTACGTTATAAAATAGATACAATTTATTAAATATGTCAGGAAGGAAATGCCCATTTTTGGGAAAGGCTTAAAAGAGTTTCCACTGACAAAGCACACTGCATATCTAATTGATCTCTATTCACTCAGATCTCCCTACTCCCAACAGTGACACACCGAGGGTCATTAGAGTATTGTAAGCGCTCAGTGGATAATTGGCTGAGTCGCCACCCATACAGGAGCATGGAGGAAGTGCTTAGTAGCAGGGAACCTCCAGTATGTCTGTCAAAGAACCAATTAAGCTTATGGTGCAGGATCCTCAGTCTTCTTCCCTCAAAGAGCTCACTAAAGGTAAAGAAAGAGACAAGGGGATGAATCCAAATTCAGCAGTGTAAAGTGGCCCCTTATCCTACTGTATACAAAACTCATTATTTCTTGTCATTGGTATAAAAGAACAACACAGGTAAGACCAATAGGCGGAGTCTATAGGTGGAGTTGGGGTAGTCTGTAGATGGAGTTGGGGTACTCTATAGGTGGAGTTGGGGTACTCTATAGGTGGAGTTGTGGTAGTCCTATAGATGGGGTTGAGGTAGTCTATAGGTGGAGTTGGGGTACTCTATAGGTGGAGTTGGGGTACTCTATAGGTGGAGTTGTGGTAGTCCTATAGATGGGGTTGAGGTAGTCTATAGGTGGAGTTGGGGTGGTCTGTAGATGGAGTTGGGGTCCTCCATAGGTGGAGTTGGGGTACTCTATAGGTGGAGTTGTGGTAGTCCTATAGATTGGGTTGGGGTAGTCTACAGGTGGAGTTTGGGTAGTCTATAGGTGGAGTTGCTGCCACACATTTAAGTCTCCCTGTGTGGGGAAGATCAATATGCCCAAACTATTTTTACAAGCCGTGATGACACTGGGGACTGCTTGGCTGTCGTTAGTCGGCCAAAACTCAAATAAATCTGAAATGTATAAAAAAAAATATTGCAACCTTTGAGCTGATGAACAGTGTGTCCAAGGACAAGCAACATCACACCCAGTATACTTTATAGTGTGAGATGTACCATCGCTGCCACTATGGGGCGGCAGGGTAGCCTAGTGGTTAGAGCGTTGGACTAGTAACCGAAAGGTTGCAAGTTCAAATCCCCAAGCTGACAAGGTACAAATCTGTCGTTCTGCCCCTGAACAGTCAGTTAACCCACTGTTCCTAGGCTGTCATTGAAAATAAGAATTTGTTCTTAACTGACTTGCCTAGTAAAATAAATAAAATGAAAACTCTTTGAAGGAAGAAAGTGGGACAGAAGTTGACATGTTTAGTTAATGCAGTGGCGTGCCTGGGGCCTGGGCCTTCAGTGAAGTCCTACACAGTCCCACCCGAATTAATCCACTTCTTATTACCATCAGTATGATGCCATGGCTCTAGACACTACACATTTAGACAGAAACGCAGGCGTTGCGTCACCTTGAAATTGACATTTTTATTCAGAGAATTGCAGGGGAAGAATACCTTTTCATTGTGCAGCTTCTTACCCTGTGCGCTTGTTCGTTGCACTCGGTTGTCCCCAAAAGTTTTCAAAAGCACCATTGCTTGTAAGTGCCCAGCCGTACTTTGGTGTCTCTGCTGTAACACTAGAGCCAGCCAGCAGGCGTACAATAGCCAACTCTAAAGCTGATTGGTTGACACAAAATTTTCATTTCCATTCACTTTAAGCTACAAGCGCCCGCACTATTGATTCTGAAGGCCTGGGGGCAGATTTTAGACCCCTGGCAACACATGATGGCTGAATATGATTGGATAAAAGATCTAACATAAAGACCAGCCCTCCAAATCTCAACCTGGGGCTGGAAGCAGTGCAACCAAGAGGAAAGCTATGAAATGAAGAGTGTAACTCTTACTCTGGGGAATAATTTAATACATATTTGTGGGAAAATATATTTAAAAAAAAGTATATTATGATGATGTTTAGGCCAGCAGAGAAGGCCTTGCTGGCCCTGACGGCCCACCACTGAGTTAATGTGATATTCAAATCTATTTCCTGTTACCACTCTGTCAATAAACATCAACATTTATCAACATTTAGTAATATGAAACGAAAGTAGAGAGAGCAGTTAGCAGCAAATACTAACATTGTGGGTGCAAGATAAACATACTGAGGATTTATGTTTCGCATCCGTATCTGAAGAGAAGCTCTCAAGTTCTCCCAGCTTCATCTAGTGAAATGATATCATCAACCAGGGAAATATGCATTGAATGCTCACAGGTTCATCACTCAAACTCTCTACCTGCCCTCATTTCTTCAGGAGAAAATGCTGAAATATAATTACATGGTTGAGGAGTTTTTACTTGCAGCTTGTATTGATCTTGCTTTGCCTGTTCCAACAGCTATATTGATTCCCTTGACTGGTTTTTTCATTCTGTAGCAAAGCAGATATGGTACTGTGCAGGGAGTTTTTTTGTTTTGTCGTGGTATGTTCTGTTAGGTGTGTCAGAATTGCATTCATTCAAATGATTACTCATCCAATTAAGTGACTTGGTTGGAAAGTCTCTTCAAGACCCAAACCCTCATTGTAGCATCCTCATTGTAGGTCCTTCGATTCAATTGCAATTACTACAGCATTGCAACATTCTCTACTTTTCTGTTTAGGATTTCCTCTCTTATCGTTATTGTTGCATTATGTTGTTAGCCTGTTCAAGACAGCACAAATGAGCAGAGTGCTAAACATGTCTTTGCTTTGTGTACCTTGCGGACATATTCTTAATATCAGCCACATTACTAAGAAAAAGCTGCTGCACTTGCACACAAAATCTCAGAGCATCATGTAAATGTAGGGATTATCTTTCAAATTAGTACCCCCCCCAACCAAAAAAAACTTGGCAAGGCTTGGTGACGTTGCGCAGTCAGTAAAATACTGAACAAATATTTGCAAACTGTAATTCAGTAATTGCATGTTCCTTCTAGTTGAATTACATAATATTCACAGGTAACTCATTACATAATTTTGCCACGACTGTACAAAGATTGTCTCAGGAGAAACAATGTTTGTTTTAATTTGAGACCATTGCGTTTTTGGCTGCTCTAGATATTTTTCATAGTTGGCTTTGAGACTTCATACCTTCTTCATCTAAAAATATAAACTACACATGTAAAGTGTTGGTCCCATATTTCATCAGCTGAAATAAAATATTCCAGAAATGTTCCATACGCACAAAAAGCTTACTCCTCTCAAATGTTGTGCACACATTGGTTTACATCCCTGTTAGTGAGCATTTGTCCTTTGCCAAGATAATCCACCCACCTGACAGGTATGGCATATTAAAAAGCTGATTAAACAGCATGATCATTACACAGGTGCACCTTGTGCTGAGGACAATAAAAGGCCACTCTAAAATGTGCAGTTTTGTCACACAACACAGTGCCACAGATGTCTCAAGTTTTGAGGGAGTGTGCAATTGGCATGCCGACTGCAGGAATGTCCACCAGAGCTGTTGCCAGAGAATGTATTGATAATTTCTCTACAATAAGCCTCCAACGTTGTTTTGTCCAGCCGGCGTCACAACCGCAGACCACGAGTATGGCTTTGTATGGGTGAGTGGTTTGCTGAGTGCCCCATGGTGGCGGTGGGGTTAAGGCATGGGTAGGCATAAGCTACGGACACAATGCAATGAACCAAATTGCATTTTATCGATGGCAATTTGAATGCACAGAGATAACGTGGCGAGATGCTGAGGCCCATTGTCGTGCCATTCATCCTCCTCCATCACCTCATGTTTCAGCATGATAATGCACGGCTCCATGTCGCAAGGATCTGTACACAACTCCTGGAAGCTAAAAATGTCCCAGTTCTTCCATGGCCTGCATACTCACCAGACATATCACCCATTGAGCATGTTTAGGATGCTCTGGATCGACAACAGCGTGTTCCAGTTCCCAACATTATCCTGCAACTTCGCACAGCCATTGAAGAGGAGTGGGACATCCCACAGGTCACAATCAACAGCTCTATGCAAAGGAGATGTGTGGCGCTGTATGAGGCAAATGGTGGTTACACCAGATACTGACTGGGTTTCTGATCCACACCCCTACCTTTTTTTAAAGGTCTCTGTAACCAACATATGCATATCTGTATTTCCAGTTATGTGAAATCCATAGATTAGCGTTTAAATTGACTGATTTCCTTATATGAACTAAAATCTTTGAAATTGTTGCATGTTGCGTTTATAGTATTGTTCAGTATTTTTTACCTCATATACACATCCAACAATGCTAAACATTTCCAAAACATTCCTTTATTATAAATAAAGTATTTGTATAAAAATGTGCATGCTTAAACCATGTCATGAACAGATTTTACAACTCAAGGCTACGATTTAGTTAGCCGATACAGACAGACTCATCTTGTAATGCAGGTCAGACGACATGAGACAAGAATTTGAAATCTTCACAACCACAAAATACGTACAATTAGAATAACAACTAACAAGGTTGATCCCAACAATGTATTTTTAAATGATCTTTTAAATTAGGTTTCGTTTTCCTCTTCTGTTCACCATCCTCTTTCGTTAAGTCTCTTGGATGGTTTGTTTACTGACCATATATATTTTTTGGTCTGCTTCTAACAGGCCCATTAGCTCTGTCTGTGAACATGAAAGAGCAGACATATTTATTTTGGCTGCCACCCTCTCAGACATCATTTTGACTCTGATCAATATCAATGTCTCATGCTTGTTTGAAGGCCCTGTCATGTGTGAATCTGACACATCCAAGTCTGCATGTGGAATTCCTCAGTAATCCTCTGTTCAGAGCTTCTCTCTTCAAATGGCATGGTTGGTGTAGCTGACATACGTTGTTTTGGATGATGGCACTGGAAAGACAAAGAATGGAGATAGTTAGTTTCCTAAAGTGTTGTGATTCCCTCTGTACTAAGTGTATCGCTTGTTTTCCTTCCCTCAATGCATTACCACATAACCGAACAGTCTTGATGGGAATGTTGAGGCTACTACCATGGCTTTCTACCGGCGACCTAAACTAATAAAGTTGGCTATGTGAGATTATTAATCACACAATGAAGTTGAATTTTCCAGATGTATTCATGTATTAATTGGAGAAATTGTCCATAAATAGGAAAAAAGCAACACATTTTAGAAATCAAACTGTGCAGTCAGCACAAACGTGACAAGTAAATAACCGGATGCTTGCTTGCCTGTATGAAACTTCTGCAGACGGGCTCAGAAAGGCCTTTGAAGTCCAAATCCGAGCGATGAACATTTTTGCCTAATCAGTTCTGAGGTGTCTTTTTAACTATCACAGATGAGATAATACAAAACATTTTCTACAAGCTGATTTCAACAACGATATCTCAGATACTGCTATAGCTGAGGAACTGCGCTTGATTTTACTGTATGTAGAAATTCCAAAGCCTGTTGCGAAGCCTGTGTTTGAAACTAACATAGGCTACACAAAAATGCAATTATTGGTTAAAAAAATGGGGGTGGTTGTATAATAGTGGTTCCCAAACTGGGGTGACACCAACGAGAGGGGTGTGAACTGTTTGTGTCATGAAAAGTGCTTGTTTCCATAGAAAGAGACAGGAGAGGCGCGGGATGTTCACCAATAATGGAAGGCAGGCCTGAGTGACAAAGTTTGGGAACTCCTGGTATAATATGTCAAGAAGGGGATCAGATCAAATGTTTACACTCACTGCTGGTGTCCATGCCCTCGCAGAGTTCGGTCTTCACCTCTCCGTTGGGTCGCTCGGAGGTTAGCTGGGACAGCTTGCTGGTCATGGTGGCGACAGTGACAATGGCCTTGAAGCTGCGCTTGCGCTTGGGGACGTTCTGCTCTGGGTGGAAGATGATGATGTAGACCTTGGGCATATAGAGTAGTCCCAGGGAGACGGAGGCGCTCAGGCTGAGGGAGACGGTTAGCGTGGCTGTCTGGATGTACATCTAGAGAGAGAGAGAGAGAGAGAGATGAGTCAGGTGCTTCAAAGAGAGTCCTTGGAGGGGAACCTTTGTGGTCCCTGACACAGGGATCTTGTATCTTTTGATTTGATTTGGCCTGGCACAGAGTGCATGCACTTTACCCCTACATACATGTACAAATTACCTCAACTAACCTGTACCCCCGCACATTGACTCGGTACCGGTACCCCCTGTATAAAGCCTCATTATGAATACTGTTCATTGACTACAGCTCAGTGTTCAACACCATAGTTCCCACAAAGCTAATCACTAAGCTAAGGACCCTGGGACTAAACACCTCCCTCTGAAAATGGATCCTGGACTTCCTGACGGGCTGCCCCCAGGTGGTAAGGGTAGGCAACAACACATCTTCCACGCTGATCCTCAACACGGTGGCCCTTCAGGGGTGCGTGCTTAGTCCCCTCCTGAACTCCCTGTTCACCCACGACTGCGTGGCCAAGCATGACTCCAACACCATTATTACGTTTGCTGACGGCACAAAGGTGGTAGGCCTGATCACCGACAACAATGAGACAGCCTATAGGGAGGACGTCAGAGACCTGGCAGTGTGGTGCCAGAACAACAACCTCTCCCTCAACGTGAGCAAAACAAAGGAGATGATTGTGGACTACAGGAAAAGGAGGGCCGAACACGTCCCCATTCACATCGACGGGGCTGTAGTGGAGCGGGTCAAGAGTTTCAAGCTCCTTGGTGTCCACATCACCAATAAACGATCATGGTCCAAACACACCAAGAAAGCCGTGAAGAAGGCACGACAACACATTTTCCTCCTTAGGAGACTGAAATGATTCGGAGGGCCAAGTCTAGGTCCAAAAGGTTTCTTAACATCTTCTACCCCCAAGCTATAGGACTGCTGAACAATTTATCAAATGGCCACCCGGACTATTTGCATTGACCCCCTCCCTTTGTCTTTATACTGCTGTTACTCGCTGTTTATTATCTATGCATAGTCACTTTACCCCACCCTACATGTACAAATTACCTCGACTGACTTGCACCCCCGCACATTGACTCATACCGGTACCCCCCTATAGCCTCATTATTGTTATTTTACTATGTTACTTTTTTACCATAGTTTATTTAGAAAGTATTTTCTTAATTCTATTTTCTTAAAACTGCATTATTAGTTAAGAACTTGTAAGTAAGCATTTCACGATAAGATCCCACACCCGTTGTATTCGGCGCATGTGATGAAATTTGATGTGATCTTATTTGTATTTTGGCAGGTGCTCTTTCCTCAGAAGACTTATTGTCAGTTTAATAGTGAGGTCTATTGAACTTACTGGGATCAAACTCAAACCAACCGTATACAACCAAGTTGCTGTTCACTTGTTATGCACAGTGTGTTCACATGGAACGTTCAACTCACGGTACACTATTACACTATTCAGGTTTCTTATAACCACTTAAAACAAACTCATCTAACCACCGACAACCCAGGTGAAGTACCCCGACCTCATGCACACACATCCAGTCTTCTCCCACCTGCTAAGCGGAACCAGGCATTACAAACTCATGTTTCCTTGACTTCTTTCCAATGTCACAGTACCACAGTGCCTGTCAAGAACCGCTGACGTGAACATGCCTGCACCAAACAATCCTGCTTAGAGACCACCTGAGTAGTCATAGCAACAGGCTTTAGAAACGTCAACACAACTAATGGCCCCCTCATTGAGTGGTAAACCGACAGTGAGAATTCTCAGAGGGCGTTTGCTCAGTCATATCTGTACGGTTAGAGTGTGGTAGAGAATGAAAAGGAACTGGCAGATGGCACAGCTCCCTTGAGTCTTAACATCTCCACATAGGAAGTCATTCCATCACACATCAAGCTATTATTAGGAAATGTCTGGTAGACATCTAAGCATAAAGCCATTTAGAGGGCCTTTAGACAAACATCTAGGAAATTCTTTATATAGTGACAAAAAAGTTTATATTACTCAATGTTGGCCGTAGATTTCAAGGTTAACCATACTGGAGCACAAACATGACGCCATTTCTTAACCAAGTTCTTAAAGGTGATAATATTACCTGTAGCCAGCTGCCAGTACTCTTTTGGGTGCCGGTACTGTTTCAATTTAAGGTGCAACACTTTTGATACAATACTTTTGAGCTAATATTCTATAAAGAGGAGCAGGAACTCAAGCAGTAGAAACTTTGAGGTGCTGGTACTCCGCTCCGGTGAGTGCCTGCCCAAGTTAAGCACCATCTGTGGCTCAAACCCCTTATCATTCCTTAGGGTTATCTTAACTGAATCTTTTGGCTACAGAGTGTTTTCCAGTGAGTCACCAGTCGGGGCTGGTGGCAAGTCCTAGTTTGAACCAGTTCAACAGCCTCTTTAGATCTATAATAAGTCTAATGGGGTGGGCTTCAAAAGGCAAGAGCTGAGGAACGATCACCCTCGCTTTTAGGTCAGCTAGGAATCTGGGGCATGAAGCTCAGTGACATTTACCACCAGAGACTGGCGATGTGGCCATGGCAGAGAGAGAGCCTGGCAATGTGGCAATGGCAGAGAGACAGCGTTGCGATGTGGCCATGGCAGAGAGAGAAGAGAATGACTACTACACACATCACAAGCACATCATGGTCATAAGCACACTGTTTGGAATGGTAGTGGGGGGAAATGGGGAGGAGTCTAACTGAAGGTTAGATATGGGTATACTGAACATAGGTATGAGGATGAGATTTATTTTTGTCATAATGTCATTAAACTGGACATCAGTCTTCTGCTATATAAAACAACAACATTATGATGTTGTATCACAGTCTATCATACACTCAAAAAAATGATGGGCTAAAAACTACCCAATTTGGGTTATTTGGTAACCCAGTGCTGGTTAAATAGTGGACAGAACACACACTGGGTTATTTTTCAGATGGCATGGCCTATTACGGGTGTGGCTTTCATAAAGTTATTTTGGCCACTCATGGAAGCAATTGTAATTCCTGTTCACCATGTTAAGTTTGTACACAGCAATTGTACATTTTACTATAATATTTTTGCAGTATTTTTTGGTGTGTAGTCTATAGTCTGTCTTTTTTAAATCCAGTTTTTCAAACCATTACTACATTAAACCATCTTTACTTCACTCCATGAATTACCATATGACCAACGTTTTTGTAATTTTTTGTTTGTATGTGTGTGTTGGCCTTTATAGATTGGTTATTTGTGTGTGTTGGGCTTTATAGATTGGTTATTTGTGTGTGTTGGGCTTTATAGATTGGTTATTTGTGTGTGTTGGGCTTTATAGATTGGTTATTTGTGTGTGTTGGGGTTTAGCTGTAATTATTCTTTACAGAGTCAAGTACAGTATTTGTCCAAACCTAAATTGTTCCTGGACTAGCGCCATTCATTCTCACTGTAGATAATTTGAATGTTATAACCTGTATTATCCATTGGCGAATTGGGAGAGAGTGAGGTGATTGCCATCTAAGAGCAACATATTTTTGTGCGGCGGTGTTGCCTGCCAGTAGTAATCGTCTTGGATTGAGATTCAAGGAGCCATCATTAAGTAACATACCTGATGCAACACATTGAATATTTACATTCATGCACTTCAAAATTAACTTTGTAACTTTTTCCCAGAAGCATTTAACTGCAGGGCACTCCCACATCATATGAAGGAATGTGCCTACCTGATTTAGGGGACACAGTGAACAGTTGGGACCAATTTCATCGTAAAACTTTTCTTTGGTGTTAAATAAAGTCTGTAAACATATTCTGTTCCAGTTAAAGGGATGTTCAAATTCACTTAGACCTGTGGACCATACTTTTTTAATGGATAACTCAGAATAAGCTTTTCAAAAGTTTATATATTATAGAGATCAGGCCTTTCGGGAGCCCAGATAATTTAATGTGTATGTGTCTTGGAATCTTGGAATGTTCTCAAACCACTACTGTCCATGATATCGGCAACTGTATGGATTCCACATTTGTGCCATTGGGAGGGATGCAAAAGGCTGCCCTCCAGATCTCAAGGCATTGCTAGCGCCTGGAAATATATTTCAAAGTTTGGTTCGGATAGTCCTTCAAATCAAATCAAATTTGTCACATGCGCCGAATACAACAAGTGTAGACCTTACCGTGAAGTGCTTACTTACAAGCCCTTAACCAACAGTGCAGTTCAAGAAGAGTTAAGAAAATATTTACCAAATACACAAAATTAAATAAAAAGTAACACAATAGCATAACAATAACGAGGCTATATACAGGGGGTACCGGTACCAAGTCAGTGTGCGGGGGTACAAGTTAGTTGAGGTAATTTGTACATGTATATAGGGGTGAAGTGACTATGAATAGATAATAAACAGCGAATAGCAGCATTGTACAAAGCAAATGGAGGGGGAGGGGGGGTGTCAATGTAAATATTCTGGTGGCCATTTGATTAATTGTTCAGCAGTCTTATGGCTTGGGGATAGAAGCTGTTAAGGAGCCTTTTGGTCTAAGACTTGGCACTCCGGTATTGCTTGCCGTGCGGTAGCAGAGAAACTGGAGTCTCTGACAATTTTAAGGGCTTTCCTCTGACACTGCTTATTATATACTATAGGTCCTGGATGGCAGGAAGCTTGGCTCCAGTGATGTACTGGGCTGTACGCACTACCCTCTGTAGCGCCTTACAGTCAGATGCCGAGCAGTTGCCATACCAGGCGGTGATGCAACCGGTCAGGATGCTCTCGATGGTGCAGCTGTAGAATGATATAGAGAATGTAGCTGGCAGTAATAAGCATGATGATCAGATAGGTTCATATGCTGAATTTCTATGTTCTTGATTAAATTAAATAAAGGAGTAGATAAGAGTACGAAATCGATTTTGGAGAATGTTTTGTGCTGGTTTGAATAGAAAGTGTACTCTTTTGCTTTGGGGCTATGAGCTCACCAGGCATCAATGAGGTTGTAATCAGAGAGTATATGTTGGAGAACCTTGGTTGCCTGTAGATTGTAGTTGGTCTTATTAGATTTGTCCCCAGAATGGCATTCATATCTGTCCCAATAACCAGTTGGAATTCAGTTAATTCTAACAATATGCTGTTCAGAGCATCTACAAACTTAAGATCATATGAATTTGGAGCAGGCACATTAATAAAGGCCATTTTCTTTGCATTATGGATACATTTAAGGAAAGTGATTCTGCCTTCTTGGTCTTCGCCTTTACCAAGGATGGGGATTTTGAGTTTCTTATGTATCATTGTGATTACACCCTTAGTTTCGTTGGGGATGATGAAAAAAGCAGATAGTCTGTTGATATAGTTCTCTGTTTTATGTGCTTCCTTTTGGAGCAGGTGTGTTTTCTTAGAGCATATCTGACCTTTTCTATAGAAAGCTTGACTGACTTTTAGTATTCTGCCAAGCAGGTCTGTGATGTGATATGATATGTGTAAGCTATCATAAATATATCGGCTGTTTTGCTCTTTTCACTCCTATCAACTTATTTTTCTAAAGTCTCTGAAAGTGGCGATTAGCTTCGGTCCACTGCATATCCCGTTCTCATACACCTTGAACTTGTCGAAAGAAAGGCGATATGAAACAACTTGGCTATTGCCTCCATCCATAGCTATCATTTAAGCTCCAGTTTTATATTCCCTGAAAAGAGTGGTTGCCTTTGGTCACATGACAGAGAACATATCAGTTTTCACTGAGAAGAGCTCTTTCTCACAGGTTCCAAGACAAAATACAAGGCATACTAATACCAAACATGACAGCTTTTGATTAACTAATCATATTTTGCTATACTTTATAGGGCTTTGAAGAGTTTCCCAGCATAATGTAAATTCATACCAAAGACTCGATGTCTCTCTGCCTGGCGCTCAAATGGATTGGGGTTAAGCCCTTGTGACAGACTAGCGTCCTGTCCAGGTGGTGTACTTGTACCTCAAGCTGCCTCACACTACAGATTCAATAACAGAGGACTACCCTATACTGAATCATACAGTGCATGGAGATGAAGTCTAGTAGCTACTGCTACTGCTACTGCATGAAACTATGAAAGCCGAAGATGAGTAGGCTAATGGATTTATGGGGAGTGGATAACCTAATTAGTCCATGTCTGCCATTAACCTAAACAGGCTTTTAGGAATGTCATCTCTGCACACTGGTGACATTTATAACAACTTACTTATGATAGGAACCCAAGTCATGATGTTATGTAAATTCGGATGAGGAAACAAAGTAACTGAGAATAACCGTCTGAAGGATCATGCTTATGAAATGGTTAATGGACATATATTAGGCTTAGTCATACACACGATAAATGCAATGCACCCCTTACAACATGTGAATATTGACATTGAAGCGACAGCAGAAGCTCAAAAGATCAATGTTTTCTGTAGCCTCTTCACTCCGGGAGACCTGTACATTGGATTGGTCTCCCGTCGCTGAAGGCGACACCCCGTATCCCGTAAAAACATATTCACTAGTCCTCTAGCTGACCTATTTCACAGAAACTTTTCCCGTCACCGAGGGCAAATCTATAATCCAGAATGATTTACCAGTCATTTCAGGGTATTTTAATCTGAGGGATAAACATCCAATAGGGTACAGCCATAAAAACATAGTGGGTGCAACCATGACAACTAGTAGAATGTGGGCAATCTCAGCCATGGAATGTGCACTCGCCCAACACAAGGGTATTTACCTTTGTGATGAGAGTTGAAGTGACAAGCATCTGTTTCTAAAATGACAAGAGCTGAGGCATTTATCCAGCTTGATCTGATCAATGGGAAAGACTGTTAATCAGTGGAATGTGCTATATATGTTCGTGTGCTATATAAGCATTATTTTATATTTTTTTCCAGGGACACCAATCATACCGGTGTTCTCTATGGACATTTAACCATGTGTGTCAGTAAATAACAATAGGGATTGGATGTTGTGACTGCTGGAGAACAATAGGGATTTATCTGTTGTGACTGCTGGAGAACAATAGGGATTTATCTGTTGTGACTGCTGGAGAACAATAGGGATTTATCTGTTGTGACTGCTGGAGAACAATAGGGATTTATCTGTTGTGACTGCTGGAGAACAATAGGGTGTCACTTTTTATTGAACCTTTATTTAACTAGGTGAGTCAGTTAAGAACAAATTCTTATTTACCATGACAGCCTACCCCGGCCAAACCCAGGCGACTTTGGGCCAATTGTGTGCCGCCCTATGGGTCTCCCATTCACAGCCAGATGTGATTCAGTCTGGATTTGAACCAGGGTCTGTAGTGACACCTCTTGCATTTAGATGTAGTGCCTTAGACCACTGCCCCACTCGGGAACCCTAGACAGTGCAACTCTTGGGACAGTGCAACTTAAGCGGCATTGATTTTCTGAAATATGAATAGGCTATTATGCTTTGTTTCCCCTTTTTTCCAATTCCACAAATATAGAGATTGATATGTGGTGTTTAGCAGTCCTCTAAAAAAGTGATTTCTGTAGAGGTGATTTTTCAATGGCCAGTGAGGCTCGTTCATTCTCTAAAGATTAATAAGGTGGTATTCTACACTGTTTAAGACCTGGAGAGCTTTTCTGTCTTTAGGCAAAATCATCAACCATCAATCTATTAATAGGTGGTGAGTTTTATACATCATGTTCAGCGCTACAGTGAGGACGTGCAAGATGCTAGTAATTAAACAAAGTTTCAGGAGGGGTGATATTTCATTCAAACTTGGAATTGAATTGGGAATTATTCTTGACACAGCAGAATTCCAGTCATTCACTGATTTTGTCACATCTGCTCCTGCTACGCCCTCTGGTGTTCATCCGGTGTCTTCTTGACCTGCAGTTACTCCCCATGTACACTCTCTCTCTCTCCCTCTCCCTCTCTTTGTGATTGTGTGGTTGGAGACTGGTGTGCTGGAGTCAGAGCACATCCCTACCAGCTGCAACTTGTTCCATAATCAAGACCTCTACAAATACCACTTCCACCCTGCCGGATTGTAATCTCTGCTCAGTCAGTTCATGATTCTAGACATTTATTACTGCTCAAGATCCTGTTACTCTGCTGTGCCTGTTTCCTTGCCTGACACCGTTTATCCTCTCATTGCAGTTATTGCTCTGTCTCTGGCATCTGTCTCCTGTTCCACATCTCACCACCCAACTACCTTGCTCTGGATTTTACTCACCGCCACTACCTTGGATTCCCCTCAGGACCTATTTACCCTGTTCTACTCAGCCAACTCCAACCTCAGTCTCCACATCTGTTTTTTCTGCAACTCATCCTAGCTCCCCCGGATCTGCACTCCATATCGCTCTGTGCAACAATACATATTTTGTTTCATTCATCACTGTTTCCTCATCTGAGTCTGCTCTTGGGTTCCCCTGTGTTGTTTCGCTTAACAGATTTTGTGATCCTATAGGTTTATGCACTGTATCATTCATTCTATTAGCATATGTTTACACTAGGTACTGTAGAAGTGGGATTGGTATATCTATCCCTAAAGAAGGGGTGACAGAAAAGTCAATACCTTTAGCCACGGCTGTGTTTCTTTCTTCAGGGCTAAGCAGACACAACATATTACATATCAAATAATACAAAAAATAATCATAAAAGATCAGCCGCTGTAAATAACCCAGCCTCTGTAAACAACCCAGCCTCTGTAAATAACCCAGCCTCTGTAAACAACCCAGCCGCTGTAAATAACCCAGCCTATGTAAACAACCCAGCTGCTGTAAACAACCCAGCCTCTGTAAAAAAAAACAGCCGCTATAAATAACCCAGCCTCTGTAAACAACCCAGCCGCTGTAAACAACCCAGCCTCTGTAAAAAAAACAGCCGCTATAAATAACCCAGCAGCTGTAAACAACCCAGATGCTGTAAACAACCCAACCTCTGTAAACAACCCAGCCTCTGTAAAGAACCCAGCCTCTGTGAACAACCCAGCCTCTGTAAACAACCCAGCCGCTGTAAACAACCCAGCCTCTGTAAACAACCCAGCCGCTGTAAACAACCCAGCCGCTGTAAACAACCCAGCCGCTGTAAACAACCCAGCCGCTGTAAACAACCCAGGCTCTGTAAACAGCCCAGCTGCTGTAAACAACCCAGCCTCTGTAAACAACCCAATCTCTGTCAACAACCCAGCCTCTGTAAACAACCCAGCCTCTGTAAACAACCCAGCCTCTGTAAACAACCCAGCCTCTGTAAAAACCCAGCCTCTGTAAACAACCCAGTCTCTGTAAACAACCCAGCCTCTGTGAACAACCCAGCCCCTGTAAACAACCCAGTCTCTGTAAATAACCCAGGCTCTGTGAACAACCCAGCCCCTGTAAACAACCCAGTCTCTGTAAATAACCCAGGTTCTGTGAACAACCCAGCCCCTGTAAACAACCCAGCCGCTGTAAATAACCCAGCCTCTGTGAACAACCCAGCCTCTGTGAACAACCCAGCCTCTGTGAACAACCCAGCCTCTGTAAACAACCCAGCCTCTGTAAACAACCGAGTCTCTGTAAACAACCCAGCCGCTGTAAACAACCCAGCCGCTGTAAACAACCCAGCCTCTGTGAACAACCCAGTCTCTGTAAACAACCGAGCCGCTGTAAACAACCCAGGCTCTGTGAACAACCCAGTCTCTGTAAACAACCGAGCCGCTGTAAACAACCCAGGCTCTGTAAACAACCCAGTCTCTGTAAACAACTCAGCCGCTGTAAACAACCCAGTCTCTGTAAACAACCGAGCCTCTGTAAACAACTCAGCCGCTGTAAACAACCGAGCCGCTGTAAACAACCCAGCCTCTGTGAACAACTCAGCCGCTGTAAACAACCGAGCCGCTGTAAACAACCCAGCCTCTGTGAACAACCCAGTCTCTGTAAACAACCGAGCCGCTGTAAACAACCGAGGCTCTGTGAACAACCCAGTCTCTGTAAACAACCGAGCCGCTGTAAACAACCCAGGCTCTGTGAACAACCCAGTCTCTGTAAACAACCGAGCCGCTGTAAACAACCCAGGCTCTGTAAACAACCCAGTCTCTGTAAACAACTCAGCCGCTGTAAACAACCCAGTCTCTGTAAACAACCGAGCCTCTGTAAACAACTCAGCCGCTGTAAACAACCGAGCCGCTGTAAACAACCCAGCCTCTGTGAACAACTCAGCCGCTGTAAACAACCGAGCCGCTGTAAACAACCCAGCCTCTGTGAACAACCCAGTCTCTGTAAACAACCGAGCCGCTGTAAACAACCGAGGCTCTGTAAACAACCAAGCCTCTGTGAACAACCCAGCCTCTGTAAACAACCCAGTCTCTGTAAACAACCGAGCCTCTGTAAACAACTCAGCCGCTGTAAACAACCCAGGCTCTGTAAATAACAGGGTAGACCCAATTCCCTGTAGCTTGTATATATTTTTTTACGTATATATTACTAGCTCAATTTCATAGAATACATGAACATGTTACTTGTGTTATAAGGTTCTTTGATAGACTACATATGTTACTTGTGGAATAAGGTTCTTTGCAAATCTGAGTCTGTGATTCACAACACTATTAGTTCAACCATTTTGTATTATACTAGCAGAACGTTTTACAGAGTCCAAATCATGTTTCAACCATTCTGTATTATACTAGCAGAACGTTTTACAGAGCCCAAATCATGTTTCAACCATTAAAGGTTTAGAAGACGAGCTGTCCTTGAACTAATACTTCATTAGATAGAGTATGCAATCTTTATTATCTTATTAAAGATTAATATGGCTCTCATCTGCATTGCCAGCAACTCCCCTCTTCTTACCACTTTGCCCAGAAAGCCACACTGAGAAACTGATGACCAAGAGTCACCTGCAATTCTACAATTTCAGGCAGTGCCCAAAACCTTGTCACTAACAGTGTCATGTCCAATTACTTGAATTGGTTGTGTGACATGATGGTCAATAGGGTCCATATCTCATCAATATCTCAATACTCTTAAACTCATGTGGGATTTTTGGAAGACAACAGAATACCACAGGCACCATAGGCACTTTGGTCTACTACTGTACCTCGCTCCCTACAGACTGCAACATGCTCAACTAATAAAGATACAAAATAATGAGGTAGAATCACCATCTAGGAAAACAGTTATGGGTACACGTAAGAGACTTCAAAAATAATAACTCGTTTTTATTATTTATTTGGTCCCCAATAAGTTGCTCCCATGGGGTAGTCTATAATAAGCTTAACATTGAATAGTAATGATTCTAAACCATTTGTTTTCTTACATGAAATTGGAACAGCATTACATTCATTTATTAGGACTGTGTATGGCTTGGCTAGTTAAGACCTTCAATAATGCAACTATAGTTTGCAATATTTGTGACCTAAGTAAGCCAATATTCAGCTTTGAAAGGCCTGGCTACATCTGCTGCTACTCAAAGCCTGGGTGAAATGTTCCAAGTGTTCCACTGTTTTAATGTGGATCCATAAAGAGGTCTACACTGAATGCATTGGAGGCTATATAAAAACAACCAAATATGCTACATTACTGTCATGGTTTCTGTGTTGATCATTAGTAACGTCTTAATTGTTGCAGACCAACCATTGTTTCAAGACAAACAAAAAACTGTAACAATGTGACAGAACTTCACAAGAAACTCACAACAGTTTCCTGAACTCACAAGAAAACTGTGCTAATGAGATCTGGCCCAAAAATAGTGGGGAAGAAAACAAAGTCTTTCTTCACTCAGCTCCTCAATTTAAACGACTGACGCAGCTTTCAGTAGAAAACTTCAATGGAAAAATCCCTCTTTGAAATCATCCATCTAGCAACCTATATCCAGCAACCTATCTACGATAGCCTTTGAAATCATCCATCTAGCAACCTATATCCAGCAACCTATCTACGATAGCCTTTGAAATCATCCATCTAGCAGCCTATCTATGGTAGCCTTTGAAATCATCCATCTAGCAGCCTATCTACAGTAACCTTTGAAATCATATGAAATTGTCCAGTTTACTGTAGAATTTGAACCAATTGAAAGTATTGCCATGGGATTTGCTAGGTCGTGATGTGTGGCATGACACTGACTGACAATGTGCATTGTAGGCCTAATACTACAGATGGGTTAGCTGACAACGTCACGAAAACGATGAGCAGGCTTCAATGGGGCAGAAGTCCGTGTTGTTTGATTCTGGATGGCCAGACAGCTGGCAACAATGACAAGCTGCTGCCATGTGGGGAATCATAGGTGGCTCGTTTCAACTAGTTTTATCTTGTTTTTGATACCATGTCTTGTTTTGAGGTGTTTTGGCTGATGTCACGTCTATGCTAATATGACAAAAATTTGAAGTAGTTTACCAACAACTGTAACGATGTACTTGAGAGACAACAAGTGCTCATTATGCAAATGCATTTATGTTTTCAATAAACATTGGAGACAAAATATAGTTTACATGTTGTCAACTATCTAAGCCAACCCTGTCTGTTTTGCCCCCTAGTTGCGCATACGTCAGTTTTGTTGCTAAACAACCAACTCATCTATGCAATGACAAAATAAGCAATATGAAGATTGAGGGAGACGTTCCTCAGCTTATTTACAGATACCATTCTTCCCAAGTGTGACTGATAGCCGACGCACTTCCCCGCAAATCATATGCAGCGTTCTAATTGTAAAAATAGTCCAGAACAACCATATCATTAGCAATTTAATTACACATGTCATTACATGACCAACAGTCAGTGCAGAGAATGAAAGTGAGGGCAGTTAATTAAATTGAGTGGTTAGTCAACTCTAGGGGTCAAAATAATTACTGACCTTAAGTGAGAACACGACACAGACCACAGACTCTTTCCATTTTCTACCAACTCTTATCACCAAAGAGCCTCTGAGATTCACAGCATATTAGCCAATTCCACACAATAGATTACTCACAATTACACTGTAGACCCCTCAAATTCAAATCTGGACCTTGAAGCCACTTCCACTGCTTTTCTTCCCCTCTAATCTTTGGGCTGTTTTAGACCTGGGACACCAAGTGGGTGCAATTCATTATCAGGTAGAACAGAAAACCAGCAGGCTCCGGACATGTAGGTGTATTAAATACAAACACAATCAAAACAGACTCACCCTTTCTGCCGACTGTGCCGTCCCAAAGAAGATGGGTATAAATGCTAACCAAATAATGCAGGTAGTGTACATAGTAAATCCAATAGGCTTGGCCTCGTTGAAGGTCTCTGGCACTCCCCTGGTCTTGATGGCATAAACAGTACATGTGACCATCAACAGGATACTGTATCCAAGCGAGCAGATGAGTGAGAGGTCTGAGATGTCACACTTGAGCACCCCGCGGGCGTTCTCAGGGTCCTGCGTGCGCTGCTCACCATAGTCCACTACCGTGTGTGGCGGGTCGGCGGCGAACCACACAAACACGCCCATTAACTGAACTGAGATCAGGCTGAAGGTGATGACCAGCTGGGAGGCCGGGGAGATGAACCGAGGTGGCGTCACAGCCTTCTTGCCCTGCTCGAAGATGCGGTGGATGCGGTTGGTTTTGGTAAGCAAAGCTGCATAGCTGAAGCACATCCCCAGGCCCAGGAAAATGCGCCTAAAGGAGCAAACGGCAACGTCAGGGGCTGCGATCATGGGGAAGGTGATAGCATAGCACAGGAAGATACCTGTGAGCAAAACATAGCTCATCTCCCGGCCCGAGGCTCGGACAATGGGTGTGTCGTGGTAACGCACAAAGGTGACAATGACGAAGGTGGTAGCCAGAATGCCCAGGACAGAGATAAATACTGGCAACACTGCCCAGGGAGAGTGCCACTCCAGCTTGATGATGGGGATAGGTTGGCACCCGGTGTGGTTCTGGTCAGGGCGTTGCTCATACGGGCACAGCTCACACATGAACTCACTGGCCTGGAAGTGGTAGCCCTCACAGCGCTCGCAGTGCCAGCAACATGGTACTCCCTTCACCACCTTCTTTCTCTCGCCCATCTTGCAGGGCAGGCTGCACACAGAGGCGGGCACAGAGGGGTCTCCACTGGTCCACTGCATGGCATCCATCTGAGGTGGGCAGAATATGACACTGATCTTAAAAATGGGCAAGAACTAAAAGAAGATGACTCAATAACATTGACTTAATTTATCAACATCATCATTGTTGTCATCATCATCCTCATTAAATTAAGTCAAATCTCTCTCTTTCAATATTGGCAAATTAAATTAATTTTATATGACAGTTTTTTTTTACAGATATTGGAGAAAATGTTATTTTTATCTGCATTCTTAAGACTCGGATACAATAACATTAGGCAGAGACAAAGCAGTAACATAACATTAAAGGAAAGTGGAGTAACGGCAATCATCCTTACATTTAGGTATAGCTGGTCGGTCCAGTGGCCGATGACCTTGTACTCTGCTGTTGATCTGTTGTTGATCTGGTACTGAAAGATGTCGTAGCGTCCTGGAGCATCGCCATTCTCATTAAATGTGACAGGAGTCCCAGCACTTCCTATAAAACAGGAAGCCCACTGCAGTCAAAATTCTGTTTTTCCTGTGTTTTGTATCATATTGTACAATAGGTGATGAAACCAACACTGATGAAGTGTGAAGAAATGTGATCAGTGTTATTTCCTGATAGATGCTGGTTGAAAATACAATATACACAGGACCTTCTATTCAGCAGTTTTGCATGGGCGGTAGTTTCGGATTGTCTGATGACATCACCAGGCGGTAAATTGGTTAATAGACCAATAACAAAGAGAGTTCCAAATCTCTCTGCCAATAACAGCTAGTTTTAAGTTTTCCCCTCCCCACTCAGACCACTCCCAAACAGTCCTTGCAAAATTCTGCTTGAGAAATATTGTTTTTGCAAAAAAACATGTCAATATTAATGGGAAACTATTACAGTAAGGTACTTCATTGTTACCATGAAATTATTTGATATTGATATAAAATCGGCTGCATTGGGCCTTTTAACATTACTGAAAAATGTACATACATTTAGAGAAAATATGACTGAAACAATGAACTTGGCTGTTTGTGTTATCACAACATAACATAGCTTGAGTGTTTACAAGATGCTAAATCCTCTGCTTCATATCTTTACCCATGGTTATGGTATTTAAATAGAAAAAAAAGATGGAGAATATATTGCCATTGTTATAGTCAAGGCTCTCTCTCGAGATTGTTTTTCAGTGTACCTGTCACAGATACAGCCAAGAAAAATGGTTTAGCCGTCACTATTGACTCCAATCTACACTGCCAAAGTTCCAAATTCCTTTCAGGTAGCTATCTTGTCTCCCAGATGACCTGCCTACAGTAACACTGCTCATGTACCACCTCGTGTCCTTAAATCTTGCAAAATCCAACACAGTCGGGAAGGAAGTGGAGAGCATTATTAAAAATATACATCTCAAGGGAACCATGTATTATAACATTTTCTGCAGAGAAGTTGAGAGGATTGGGCCTGAAGTATCAGATAAAGAGATCTGACTCTCCAAAACACTACCCACAACCACATTATGCTTCCTGTGTCTGTCAGTGATAAATTAATCCATTGACACACTTTCCCACTGTGCGCACCTATCACCCTCTTGCCTTTGTGCGGCGGCTTGGCAGAGAGCTGCAAACGAAACAGGAAGGATAGGTCTGACTGTTTGGACATACACAGCACATCTATCTGCATCTCACTGCAATACACAGAAGTCTTAATTAGACACAGGAGGAAATCCTCCAGTCTGAAGATATCCTCCTGTATTTTGGTGCCCTTTCAAGTTGGCACATCATTTAAAATAAATAAATGTTATGATAAAGGTCACTAGATGAGATTTGTACATTTTCATTTGTATTTTAATGACTAATGAAGGTTAGAAATTTCATGAGGGATTGGCAGCATACAAACATTTGCAATAACCAAAAATCCCAAAATTCTAACATTTTGGAAAATAAATGCTGACATATGTAAAACATTTATGAAAAATGAAACACTCATATAGCTTGATAAGATAAGTATTCAACCCACTGAGTCAATACATGTTAGAATCATTGTTGACAGAGATTACAGCTGTGTGTCTTTCTGGGAAAGTCTCTATGAGCTTTGCATTCCTGGATTGTACAATATTTGCACATTATTCTTTTAAAAATTCAAGCTCTGTCCAGTTGGTTTTGATCATTACTAGACAGTAATTTTCAAGTATTGCTATAGATTTTCAAGCACATTTCATTCAGAATTGTAACTAGGCCACTCAGGAACATTGTAAGCAAACTGTTTTAGGTTTTTGTCTTGCTGAAAGCACAGGAGGTTGGTCGCACCTTATTGGAGAGGATGGGCTCATGGTCATGGCTGGAGAGGAATAGGTAGAATGGTATCAAAAACATAAATCACATGGTTTGATGCCATTCCATTCGCTCTGTTCCAGCCATTACTATTAGCTCTCTTCCCTTTAGAAGCCTCTAATAGCTGAAAGGTGAATTTGTCTACCAGTGTCTGTTAAAAAGGGGACTGAACCAGGTTTTCCTCTTAGATTTTGCCTGTGCTTAGCTCTATTATGTTTCTTTTTATCCCAAAAATCTCCCTATGATGAAAAGCATACCCATAACATGATGCAGCCACCACCATGTGTGAAAATATGAAAGGGAGATACCTAGTCAGTTGTCCAACTGAATATATCTTCTGCATTTATCCCAACCCCTCTGAAATAGAGAGGTGTGGGGGGCTGCCTTAATCGACATCCACATCTTTGGCTCCGAGGGAACAGGGGGTTAACTGCCTTGCTCAGGGGCAGAACGACAGATTTTTACCTTGTCAGCTCAGGGATTCGATGCAGCAACCTTCTGGTTACTGGCCCAACCCTCTAACCACTAAGCTACCTGCCGCCCCAAGAGTGATACTTAGGAATATGTTTTGCTGGATTTGCCCCAAACATAATGCTTTGTATTGGACATAAAGTTAATTTCTTTGACACATTTATTTTGCAATTTTACTTTAGTGCCTTATTGAAACAGGATGCATGTTTTGAAATATTTGTATTCTGTACTGGCGTCCTTCTTTTCACTCTGTCAATTAGGTTGGTATTGTGGAGTAACTACAATGTTGTTGATCCATCCTCAGTTTTTTTCTTATCACAGTCATTAAATTCTGTAACTGTTTTAAAGTCACCATTGGCCTCATGGTGAAATCCCTATGCGGTTTCCTTCCTCCCCGGCAACTGAGTTAGGAAGGACGCCTGTATCTATGTAGTGACTGAGTTAATTTAATAACTTCACCATGCTCAAAGAGATATTCAATGTCTGCTTTTTTATTTGCCTACCAATAGGTGCCCTTCTTTGCGAGGCATTGGAAAATCTCCCTGGTCTTTGTGGATGAATCGGTGTTTGAAATACACTGCTCGACTGAGGACCTTAAAAATAATTGTATGTGTGGGGTAAAGAGATGAGGTAGTCATTCAAAAATCATGTTTACACTATTATTACACACAGAGTGAGTCCATGCAATTTATTATGTGTCTTGCAAGAAAAAAATCCTGAACTTAGTTAGGATCACTGTAACAAAAGGGTTGAATACTTATTGACTCAATTTCAGCTTTTCATTTTTTATTAAATTGTAAAAATGTCTGTAAACATAATTCCACTTTGACATTATGGGGTATTGTGTGTAGGTTAGTGATACAAAATCTAAATTGAATCCATTTTAAATACATTTTGTTATGTTAAATACAGTAACATAACAAAATGTGGAAAAAGTCAATGGGTGTGAATGCTTTCTGAAGCCACTGTATACCTATTCATCAACTTAGAGTAGACATTTAGCTGACTGATAAACCAGCAACAATTAGCTTGCTTTGCGTATCAATGCATCTGACATGATATACTGTCATATCTGTTGTTCATCTATACTTTTCTCACGTAGGTTCAAGTGATGCTACAGAATGGAACCACCTAGATTTAAACGATGACGGGCCAGTCTGACAATACCTCTGCTCTGACTCGGTCAAAAACAACAACATTAATGCTCATTTTTAACCGTTCTGCACTCCAATCAGCGCTTTGATTGTAACAAACGTGACTACATTTTTTTATACTGCGACTCTGTGGCTCTTTACATAGATGATTAGATGGTTGGGCAATGCGTTGATTGAACCAATCCCAGACATAATCATGGGTTGACCCACTCTCAAGCTTCCAATTACCCACGCAGCCTACAAAGTAGATTCCTTTAGAAACAGAATCCAGAGCAACGGAATATAGTAATGAAAGAGCAGACACCCTCAGTAATTTATGATTACTGAGTGGGCGCAGGTTTTTGATTATATCCAAGTCCTACCTTCTTCAACATGAATAAATGCATGGCAAATCGCATCTGCACAGCGATGAATCACCATACCATCCTCGGGATCCAGAGACCCCCCAGCAAAATCATGTTGATATGAAGTCAAAAATATTCCCAGAATATTTCTCGATAATGATGATGGTGCGGGGCTCTTGTACCAAATCAGTCTTGATGAATGATAAGATTGGAAATCAGCCCCAGTTACATGGTGACAACAGAGACACAGCAGAATGACAGCTTTCAACAGAAGGTCAGACACTTGAAAGGTTTTCATGGGGCCAGATTAGTGCTCTCACATGGGATGCTCTCAAATGAAATCAAATCTTATTTGTCACATGCATCGAATACAACCGGTGTAATCATTACCGTGAAATGCTTACTTACAAGCCCTTAACGATCCATTGTGACAGGCTGACCTGACCCTTGACATATGCAAAAAGCCCCTCCAAAACACAAAACTGTGTTCCAAGCAGTGGCATGAGAATAATATGGATGATTGTGGATGATAGTGGATGACAGTGGATGATATGGATTATAGTGGATGACAGTGGATTATAGTGAATGACAGTGGATGATAGTGGACCATAGTGGATGATATGGATGACAAAAGAGTGAAGAATCCACACATCGCTCTGATGCTGACAAAGTGTTTGTTTATTGGTAATGTTACATTTTTGCTATCAATGTACAGTGTCTTTGTATTTGACATGGATGCAAATGAGCGCACCTCTCTTTCAGTGAGTTACTGTAAAAACTAAAACAAGCCATTGCATTAATCTCAAAGTAGATCTACCTGTGTTTCATTCATTTCAAAGTAGATCTACTGGCGTTTCATTAATCACAAAGTAGATATACTGGTGTTTCATTAATCACAAAGTAGATATACTGGTGTTTCATTAATCACAAAGTAGATCTACTGGTGTGTCATTCATCACAAAGTAAATCTACTGGTGTTTCATTCATCACAAAGTAGATCTACTGGCGTTTCATTCATCACAAAGTAGATATACTGGCGTTTCATTCATCACAAAGTAGATATACTGGCGTTTCATTCATCACACAGTAGATCTACTGGCGTTTCATTCATCACAAAGTAGATATACTGGCGTTTCATTAATCACAAAGTAGATCTACTGGCGTTTCATTCATCTCAAAGTAAATCTACTGGCGTTTCATTAATTACAGGCCACATACAAGGGTTTTATGTTCAAGATCAACCTTGGTATGGTATCAACCTTGAATTCAGCTTATCACCAATGCTCCTTTCTGCCTCAAGGAATCTCAATCCAGAAGGCCAAAAGCTTTTCTTTATGCCTTAGGCTAGAAGCAACAGGAAGGAGAGCTTTTGTAAAAGGAATGCATTGACAGATGACATTGAACTGTAGGTGGGCTCGAGGATCTGTAAAAAAAAAAAAAAAAGTGCAGTAATTGCTTGTGAATTATATACTGTGTTCTGCTTCATAAATGGGTTATTGTGACAAGGCCTGCCAAAATCATGTCAATCTGATTTGTGCAGTCTCGAGGTTACGGCAGATAGACTTTCCCTTTTACTAAACTCTTCCGGATAGCACCGTATGAAAATAATATTTTTGATTGGTTGTTTTGTTTGTCAATAAAAAAGATGGAGGAGTGCTATTGTACAGTAGGTCATGTAGAACTCTCTGACTCCGGAGACACGTCCACATTTCATTTACCTCTAATGGAGGCCAATGTCCACACATATTTCATTTCCTCTATTGGCAGTGCAAATAAGTCATGGGAATGCCAATGTATATCTCCACTACAATTTCCCCCTTAAAGTGCCAACAGGGTCATGGTTCAAGTGTCTAATGGCAGCCCTGCTGTCAGCATGTGAGATCAGAATAGTCATTGTTTTATGTTCTATTAATTCAACGATTGCTATTGAATAGAACCCTGACCGAAGCGGCATTCTTTAGGACACTGACAGGCAGCAGACATTAGATCTGAAAAACAGCAGTGGGAGATTTTCTAGCTTATTACAATTCATCTCCCACTATTGATTGTTTCTTGACATCTCAGAGGGCTCAGGGTAGAGTCTTGCATGGGTCACTTTCTAATATATACAGTATCGGACCCAATGCAGGATTCTGGCTCAGGGGTGGGAGAGGAAATTCCGCAACAAGCTACATATGGTTTGCAACCTGTCAGTGAATTCATTTAATTGTTTGTTTGTTCGTTCATTCAAATATCAAAAGGAAGGAATAAATATTGTGACACAGTAGAAAGCCCCAAAACTTAAACTGGACCCTTATCACTGTTTAGTTAAAAGTCCATGTCCAAACTAATGGACGAAATCACCCTGATGACTATTCTATCTTTCTATGCTCTAGTAATCGTGTTCTAAACAAGACACAAAAGCCTTTACATTCTGATGGTTTTATCATAGTAAATGTTAGCATTAGAGGCAAATAGTCCTGTTTATGCTCATTCTCTATTAGCCTCCTGACACTAATCTAAAAATAAGCGTATGTATGAAGCCACTCAGGCGAATGGGAACGCGGTTGGGTTAGCAATTAGCCTCTGGCTATAGTCACAGTCACTGTCGAAGCGCTGCTCAAAGCTTGGACGTCTGATTCGGTACATTTCAAACTCTGTTTACGGGTAACCCCTACGCTTTGCTCCCAAAAACCAGTGTGGAGAAAAAAAAACTCTATTGATGCTCGTATGTGATGATGTGTGTGTGTTCATACGCTAAAGCACTCCTACAGTCTCAATCAAGCATTTTATACACAGGCAGGAACAGACTCACACATGCATGTGTGTTGGAATACTTTGTGTATTTCATAAGGTAAGGCACTCCTGTACACTAAATCATCTTGTCTTTAACCTACCAATCTGCATTATTTCTTGAAAATATTATTGTGCATAACATTCATCTTACACTTAGAACTGCAAATGCATGCATAACTTTTTCCTCTTTTTGTTGTGGTTACTTTTAATTTAATTCAATGATCAAGGCACACACAATATAGTGTTTCATCATCCAACACAGCACTGATGTGGGTTTGACTGAACACAGGCTTGCAATTTCTGTCCCGCAGTCATATTCATTGCTAATTCAATGCTTTTTTCTCCCAAAATAACACAGTGCAGTTCCACATTCATCAAGTTTGGCAGAGATATGAATCCCTTCAAGGTCTGAAGATTGTTAAGAAATCAACTGAAGCTTTACTAGTTCTGCATGCTTGCCGTAAAAAGCCAGTGAGAATGCCTATTCCCCTGCTCCATATTTCTCCCTAGCCCATTGCCGGAGAAGAAGATAGAATAATTATTCAGATCTGCCTCTCCCTCTCAGGTAGGGAGCTGGGAGGAGAGACGCTTGTGGATATATGAAAACTTACCCAACTGAGGTATTGAAATTTTGAGGCAGATCAAGGAAAAGCATGCAAAATAGCTACACATGAGGGGAAAGATGAGAGGAGTGAAGAGTGCTTTTTACGAGTTACTCACGCTGTTTCCATATGGACAGCCAAAGGAAAAAGATGTAGGAGTCAACACCTTCTGTTGTACGAATTACTTTTCATGTTCACTTGTTTTTCTAACATGATACAACACAGTATGGTCTTAGTTTAAGGACTGAGAAATATTACCAAACTTAGGTAGGGCCTTTGTGCTGAAAGCATGGGCCTTTGTGCTGAAGGGACAGACCACATTCTTGAAAAAACAGTTAAGTCTTTCTGCCTCTGTATGTGTGTCTACAGGGCCTGTGAAGTCTTTCTGCCTCTGTATGTGTGTCTACAGGGCCTGTGAAGTATTTCTGCCTCTGTATGTGAGTCTACAGGGCCTGTGAAGTCCTTCTGCCTCTGTATGTGTGTCTACAGGGCATGTGAAGTCTTTCTGCCCCTGTATGTGTGTCTACAGGGCCTGTGAAGTCTTTCTGCCCCTGTATGTGTGTCTACAGGGCCTGTGAAGTCTTTCTGCCTCTGTATGTGTGTCTACAGGGCCTGTGAAGTCTTTCTGCCTCTGTATATGAGTCTACAGGGCCTGTGAAGTCCTTCTGCCTCTGTATGCGAGTCTACAGGGCCTGTGAAGTCTTTCTGCCCCTGTATGTGTGTCTACAGGGCCTGTGAAGTCTTTCTGCCCCTGTATGTGTGTCTACAGGGCCTGTGAAGTCTTTCTGCCTCTGTATGTGTGTCTACAGGGCCTGTGAAGTATTTCTGCCTCTGTATATGAGTCTACAGGGCCTGTGAAGTCCTTCTGCCTCTGTATGTGAGTCTACAGGGCCTGTGAAGTCTTTCTGCCTCTGTATGTGTGTCTACAGGGCCTGTGAAGTCTTTCTGCCTCTGTATGTGAGTCTACAGGGCCTGTGAAGTCTTTCTGCCTCTGTATGTGTGTTTACAGGGCCTGTGAAGTCTTTCTGCCTCTGTATGTGTGTCTACAGGGCCTGTGAAGTCTTTCTGCCTCTGTATGTGTGTCTACAGGGCCTGTGAAGTCTTTCTGTCTACAATACAGACGGTTGGCCAAGGTTGAATAGTCTACATAGAGTGATTAACTGACTCATTCAGCACCACGAGCATAAAGAAATCCATTTGAAAACCTTAACCTCAACGGAGTCAGAGCATGGGGAGATATGTGAAGTGTTATTTCTTTCTCCCTCTATCTAAGCAAGTCCATCTCGCCACACGCTTTGAAAAGGATGACAACCTTGTAAATGTATGCTGAAGTAACAGGCGAGAGATGAAGATGTACCGGCTTTATCTACTGTAGTCTTTTATCCCACCCATTGAAGAGGTACTCTGGTGTAGAATTACAAAAGTACTGTTCCAATGTTAAATTAATCACATTGTTATCTCACAACTCTGAACGTGAGCCGTCTTCGACTCTACACATGTTCCGAGACAGGGACATATAAATGACTGTATGTTCTGAGCTGAAGAGAGAGGGGGACATATAAATGACTGTATGTTCTGAGCTGAAGAGAGAGGGGGACATATACATGACTGTATGTTCTGAGCTGAAGAGAGAGGGGGACATATAAATGACTGTATGTTCTGAGCTGAAGAGAGACAGGAACATATAAATGACTGTATGTTCTGAGCTGAAGAGAGAGGGGGACATATAAATGACTGTATGTTCTGAGCTGAAGAGAGAGGGGGACATATAAATGACTGTATGTTCTGAGCTGAAGAGAGGGGGACATATAAATGACTGTATGTTCTGAACTGAAGAGAGAAGGGGACATATAAATGACTGTATGTTCTGAGCTGAAGAGAGACAGGAACATATAAATGACTGTATGTTCTGAGCTGAAGGGAGACGGGGACATATAAATGACTGTATGTTCTGAGCTGAAGAGAGAGGGGGACATATAAATGACTGTATGTTCTGAGCTGAAGAGAGAGGGGGACATATAAATGACTGTATGTTCTGAGCTGAAGAGAGAGGGGGACATATAAATGACTGTATGTTCTGAGCTGAAGAGAGAGGGGGACATATAAATGACTGTATGTTCTGAGCTGAAGAGAGAGGGGGACATATAAATGACTGTATGTTCTGAGCTGAAGAGAGAGGGGGACATATAAATGACTGTATGTTCTGAACTGAAGAGAGAAGGGGACATATAAATGACTGTATGTTCTGAGCTGAAGAGAGAGGGGGACATATAAATGACTGTATGTTCTGAGCTGAAGAGAGAGGGGGACATATAAATGACTGTATGTTCTGAGCTGAAGAGAGAGGGGGACATATAAATGACTGTATGTTCTGAGCTGAAGAGAGAGGGGGACATATAAATGACTGTATGTTCTGAGCTGAAGAGAGAGGGGGACATATAAATGACTGTATGTTCTGAACTGAAGAGAGAAGGGGACATATAAATGACTGTATGTTCTGAGCTGAAGAGAGACAGGAACATATAAATGACTGTATGTTCTGAGCTAAAGAGAGAGGGGGACATATAAATGACTGTATGTTCTGAGCTGAAGAGAGAGGGGGACATATAAATGACTGTATGTTCTGAGCTGAAGAGAGAGGGGGACATATAAATGACTGTATGTTCTGAGCTGAAGAGAGACAGGAACATATAAATGACTGTATGTTCTGAGCTAAAGAGAGAGGGGGACATATAAATGACTGTATGTTCTGAGCTGAAGAGAGAGGGGGACATATAAATGACTGTATGTTCTGAGCTGAAGAGAGACAGGGACATATAAATGACTGTATGTTCTGAGCTGAAGAGAGAGGGGGACATATAAATGACTGTATGTTCTGAGCTGAAGAGAGAGGGGGACATATAAATGACTGTATGTTCTGAGCTGAAGAGAGACAGGAACATATAAATGACTGTATGTTCTGAGCTGAAGAGAGAGGGGGACATATAAATGATTGTATGTTCTGAGCTGAAGAGAGAGGGGGACATATAAATGACTGTATGTTCTGAGCTGAAGAGAGAGGGGGACATATAAATGACTGTATGTTCTGAGCTGAAGAGAGAGGGGAACATATAAATGACTGTATGTTCTGAGCTGAAGAGAGAGGGGGACATAAATGACTATGTTCTGAGCTGAGCTCTGGATAAGAGCGTCTGCTAAATGACTTAAATGTAAATGTAAATGTAGAGGGGGACATATAAATGACTATGTTCTGAGCTGAAGAGAGACGGGGACATATAAATGACTGTATGTCCTGAGCTGAAGAGAGACGGGGACATGTAAATGACTGTATGTTCTGAGCTGAAGAGAGAGGGGGACATATAAATGACTGTATGTTCTGAGCTGAAGAGAGACGGGGACATATAAATGACTGTATGTTCTGAGCTGAAGAGAGAGGGGGACATAAATGACTGTATGTTCTGAGCTGAAGAGAGACGGGGACATATAAATGACTGTATGTTCTGAGCTGAAGAGAGACGGGGACATATAAATGACTGTATGTTCTGAGCTGAAGAGAGAGGGGGACATATAAATGACTGTATGTTCTGAGCTGAAGAGAGACGGGGACATATAAATGACTGTATGTTCTGAGCTGAAGAGAGAGGGGGACATATAAATGACTGTATGTTCTGAGCTGAAGAGAGAGGGGGACATATAAATGACTGTATGTTCTGAGCTGAAGAGAGAGGGGACATATAAATGACTGTATTTTCTGAGCTGAAGAGAGAGGGGGACATATAAATGACTGTATGTTCTGAGCTGAAGAGAGAGGGGGACATATAAATGACTGTATGTTCTGAGCTGAAGAGAGAGGGGGACATATAAATGACTGTATGTTCTGAGCTGAAGAGAGAGGGGGACATATAAATGACTGTATGTTCTGAGCTGAAGAGAGAGGGGGACATAAATGATTGTATGTTCTGAGCTGAAGAGAGAGGGGGACATATAAATGACTATGTTCTGAGCTGAAGAGAGAGGGGGACATATAAATGACTGTATGTTCTGAGCTGAAGAGAGAGGGGGACATATAAATGACTGTATGTTCTGAGCTGAAGAGAGACGGGGACATATAAATGACTGTATGTTCTGAGCTGAAGAGAGACGGGGACATATAAATGACTGTATGTTCTGAGCTGAAGAGAGAGGGGGACATATAAATGACTGTATGTTCTGAGCTGAAGAGAGACGGGGACATATAAATGACTGTATGTTCTGAGCTGAAGAGAGAGGGGGACATATAAATGACTGTATGTTCTGAGCTGAAGAGAGACGGGGACATATAAATGACTGTATGTTCTGAGCTGAAGAGAGACGGGGACATATAAATGACTGTATGTTCTGAGCTGAAGAGAGAGGGGGACATATAAATGACTGTATGTTCTGAGCTGAAGAGAGACGGGGACATATAAATGACTGTATGTTCTGAGCTGAAGAGAGAGGGGGACATATAAATGACTGTATGTTCTGAGCTGAAGAGAGAGGGGGACATATAAATGACTGTATGTTCTGAGCTGAAGAGAGAGGGGGACATATAAATGACTGTATGTCCTGAGCTGAAGAGAGAGGGGGACATATAAATGACTGTATGTTCTGAGCTGAAGAGAGAGGGGGACATATAAATGACTGTATGTTCTGAGCTGAAGAGAGAGGGGGACATATAAATGACTGTATGTCCTGAGCTGAAGAGAGACGGGGACATATAAATGACTGTATGTCCTGAGCTGAAGAGAGAGGGGGACATATAAATGACTGTATGTTCAGAGCTGAAGAGAGAGGGGGACATATAAATGACTGTATGTTCTGAGCTGAAGAGAGAGGGGGACATATAAATGACTGTATGTCCTGAGCTGAAAAGAGACGGAGACATATAAATGACTGTATGTCCTGAGCTGAAGAGAGAGGGGGACATATAAATGACTGTATGTTCTGAGCTGAAGAGAGAGGGGGACATATAAATGACTGTATGTTCTGAGCTGAAGAGAGACGGGGACATATAAATGACTGTATGTCCTGAGCTGAAGAGAGAGGGGGACATATAAATGACTGTATGTTCTGAGCTGAAGAGAGAGGGGGACATATAAATGACTGTATGTTCTGAGCTGAAGAGAGAGGGGGACATATAAATGACTGTATGTTCTGAGCTGAAGAGAGAGGGGGACATATAAATGACTGAATGTTCTGAGCTGAAGAGAGAGGGGGACATATAAATGACTGTATGTTCTGAGCTGAAGAGAGAGGGGGACATATAAATGACTATGTTCTGAGCTGAAGAGAGAGGGGGACATATAAATGACTATGTTCTGAGCTGAAGAGAGAGGGGGACATAAATGACTGTATGTTCTGAGCTGAAGAGAGAGGGGGACATATAAATGACTATGTTCTGAGCTGAAGAGAGACGGGGACATATAAATGACTGTATGTCCTGAGCTGAAGAGAGACGGGGACATATAAATGACTGTATGTCCTGAGCTGAAGAGAGAGGGGGACATATAAATGACTGTATGTTCAGAGCTGAAGAGAGAGGGGGACATATAAATGACTGTATGTTCTGAGCTGAAGAGAGAGGGGGACATATAAATGACTGTATGTCCTGAGCTGAAAAGAGACGGAGACATATAAATGACTGTATGTCCTGAGCTGAAGAGAGAGGGGGACATATAAATGACTGTATGTTCTGAGCTGAAGAGAGAGGGGGACATATAAATGACTGTATGTTCTGAGCTGAAGAGAGACGGGGACATATAAATGACTGTATGTCCTGAGCTGAAGAGAGAGGGGGACATATAAATGACTGTATGTTCTGAGCTGAAGAGAGAGGGGGACATATAAATGACTGTATGTTCTGAGCTGAAGAGAGAGGGGGACATATAAATGACTGTATGTTCTGAGCTGAAGAGAGAGGGGGACATATAAATGACTGAATGTTCTGAGCTGAAGAGAGAGGGGGACATATAAATGACTGTATGTTCTGAGCTGAAGAGAGAGGGGGACATATAAATGACTATGTTCTGAGCTGAAGAGAGAGGGGGACATATAAATGACTATGTTCTGAGCTGAAGAGAGAGGGGGACATAAATGACTGTATGTTCTGAGCTGAAGAGAGAGGGGGACATATAAATGACTATGTTCTGAGCTGAAGAGAGACGGGGACATATAAATGACTGTATGTCCTGAGCTGAAGAGAGACGGGGACATATAAATGACTGTATGTCCTGAGCTGAAGAGAGAGGGGGACATATAAATGACTGTATGTTCAGAGCTGAAGAGAGAGGGGGACATATAAATGACTGTATGTTCTGAGCTGAAGAGAGAGGGGGACATATAAATGACTGTATGTCCTGAGCTGAAGAGAGACGGAGACATATAAATGACTGTATGTCCTGAGCTGAAGAGAGAGGGGGACATATAAATGACTGTATGTTCTGAGCTGAAGAGAGAGGGGGACATATAAATGACTGTATGTTCTGAGCTGAAGAGAGACGGGGACATATAAATGACTGTATGTCCTGAGCTGAAGAGAGAGGGGGACATATAAATGACTGTATGTTCTGAGCTGAAGAGAGAGGGGACATATAAATGACTGTATGTTCTGAGCTGAAGAGAGAGGGGACATATAAATGACTGTATGTTCTGAGCTGAAGAGAGAGGGGGACATATAAATGACTGAATGTTCTGAGCTGAGAGAGAGGGGACATATAAATGACTGTATGTTCTGAGCTGAAGAGAGAGGGGGACATATAAATGACTATGTTCTGAGCTGAAGAGAGAGGGGGACATATAAATGACTATGTTCTGAGCTGAAGAGAGAGGGGACATAAATGACTGTATGTTCTGAGCTGAAGAGAGAGGGGGACATATAAATGACTATGTTCTGAGCTGAAGAGAGAGGGGACATATAAATGACTGTATGTCCTGAGCTGAAGAGAGACGGGGACATATAAATGACTGTATGTTCTGAGCTGAAGAGAGAGGGGACATATAAATGACTGTATGTTCTGAGCTGAAGAGAGACGGGGACATATAAATGACTGTATGTTCTGAGCTGAAGAGAGAGGGGGACATATAAATGACTATGTTCTGAGCTGAAGAGAGAGGGGGACATATAAATGACTATGTTCTGAGCTGAAGAGAGAGGGGGACATAAATGACTGTATGTTCTGAGCTGAAGAGAGAGGGGGACATATAAATGACTATGTTCTGAGCTGAAGAGAGACGGGGACATATAAATGACTGTGTGTCCTGAGCTGAAGAGAGACGGGGACATATAAATGACTGTATGTTCTGAGCTGAAGAGAGAGGGGGACATATAAATGACTGTATGTTCTGAGCTGAAGAGAGACGGGGACATATAAATGACTGTATGTTCTGAGCTGAAGAGAGAGGGGGACATATAAATGACTGTATGTTCTGAACTGAAGAGAGAAGGGGACATATAAATGACTGTATGTTCTGAGCTGAAGAGAGACAGGAACATATAAATGACTGTATGTTCTGAGCTGAAGAGAGAGGGGGACATATAAATGACTGTATGTTCTGAGCTGAAGAGAGAGGGGGATATATAAATGACTGTATGTTCTGAGCTGAAGAGAGACAGGAACATATAAATGACTGTATGTTCTGAGCTGAAGAGAGAGGGGGACATATAAATGATTGTATGTTCTGAGCTGAAGAGAGAGGGGGACATATAAATGACTGTATGTTCTGAGCTGAAGAGAGAGGGGGACATATAAATGACTGTATGTTCTGAGCTGAAGAGAGAGGGGGACATATAAATGACTGTATGTTCTGAGCTGAAGAGAGAGGGGGACATAAATGACTGTATGTTCTGAGCTGAAGAGAGAGGGGGACATATAAATGACTATGTTCTGAGCTGAAGAGAGACGGGGACATATAAATGACTGTATGTCCTGAGCTGAAGAGAGACGGGGACATGTAAATGACTGTATGTTCTGAGCTGAAGAGAGAGGGGGACATATAAATGACTGTATGTTCTGAGCTGAAGAGAGACGGGGACATATAAATGACTGTATGTTCTGAGCTGAAGAGAGAGGGGGACATAAATGACTGTATGTTCTGAGCTGAAGAGAGACGGGGACATATAAATGACTGTATGTTCTGAGCTGAAGAGAGACGGGGACATATAAATGACTGTATGTTCTGAGCTGAAGAGAGAGGGGGACATATAAATGACTGTATGTTCTGAGCTGAAGAGAGACGGGGACATATAAATGACTGTATGTTCTGAGCTGAAGAGAGAGGGGGACATATAAATGACTGTATGTTCTGAGCTGAAGAGAGAGGGGGACATATAAATGACTGTATGTTCTGAGCTGAAGAGAGAGGGGGACATATAAATGACTGTATTTTCTGAGCTGAAGAGAGAGGGGGACATAAATGACTGTATGTTCTGAGCTGAAGAGAGACAGGGACATATAAATGACTGTATGTTCTGAGCTGAAGAGAGACGGGGACATATAAATGACTGTATGTTCTGAGCTGAAGAGAGAGGGGGACATATAAATGACTGTATGTTCTGAGCTGAAGAGAGACGGGGACATATAAATGACTGTATGTTCTGAGCTGAAGAGAGAGGGGGACATAAATGACTGTATGTTCTGAGCTGAAGAGAGAGGGGGACATATAAATGACTATGTTCTGAGCTGAAGAGAGAGGGGGACATATAAATGACTGTATGTTCTGAGCTGAAGAGAGAGGGGGACATATAAATGACTGTATGTTCTGAGCTGAAGAGAGAGGGGGACATATAAATGACTGTATGTTCTGAGCTGAAGAGAGACGGGGACATATAAATGACTGTATGTTCTGAGCTGAAGAGAGAGGGGACATATAAATGACTGTATGTTCTGAGCTGAAGAGAGACGGGGACATATAAATGACTGTATGTTCTGAGCTGAAGAGAGAGGGGGACATATAAATGACTGTATGTTCTGAGCTGAAGAGAGACGGGGACATATAAATGACTGTATGTTCTGAGCTGAAGAGAGACGGGGACATATAAATGACTGTATGTTCTGAGCTGAAGAGAGAGGGGGACATATAAATGACTGTATGTTCTGAGCTGAAGAGAGACGGGGACATATAAATGACTGTATGTTCTGAGCTGAAGAGAGAGGGGGACATATAAATGACTGTATGTTCTGAGCTGAGAGAGAGGGGACATATAAATGACTGTATTTCTGAGCTGAAGAGAGAGGGGGACATATAAATGACTGTATGTCCTGAGCTGAAGAGAGAGGGGACATATAAATGACTGTATGTTCTGAAGAGAGAGGGACATATAAATGACTGTATGAAGCTGAAGAGAGGGGACATATAAATGACTGTATGTTCTGAGCTGAAGAGAGAGGGGACATATAAATGACTGTATGTCCTGAGCTGAAGAGAGAGGGGGACATATAAATGACTGTATGTTCTGAGCTGAAGAGAGAGAGGGGACATATAAATGACTGTATGTTCAGAGCTGAAGAGAGAGGGGGACATATAAATGACTGTATGTTCTGAGCTGAAGAGAGAGGGGGACATATAAATGACTGTATGTCCTGAGCTGAAGAGAGACGGGGACATATAAATGACTGTATGTCCTGAGCTGAAGAGAGAGGGGGACATATAAATGACTGTATGTTCTGAGCTGAAGAGAGAGGGGACATATAAATGACTGTATGTTCTGAGCTGAAGAGAGACGGGGACATATAAATGACTGTATGTCCTGAGCTGAAGAGAGAGGGGACATATAAATGACTATGTCCTGAGCTGAAGAGAGAGAGGGGGACATATAAATGACTGTATGTTCTGAGCTGACATATAAAAGAGAGGGGGACATATAAATGACTGTATGTTCTGAGCTGAAGAGAGAGAGGGGACATATAAATGACTGTATGTTCTGAGCTGAAGAGAGAGGGGGACATATAAATGACTGTATGTTCTGAGCTGAAAGAGAGGGGGACATATAAATGACTGTATGTTCTGAGCTGAAGAGAGAGGGGACATATAAATGACTGAATGTTCTGAGCTGAAGAGAGAGGGGGACATATAAATGACTGTATGTTCTGAGCTGAAGAGAGAGGGGGACATATAAATGACTATGTTCTGAGCTGAAGAGAGAGGGGGACATATAAATGACTATGTTCTGAGCTGAAGAGAGAGGGGGACATAAATGACTGTATGTTCTGAGCTGAAGAGAGAGGGGGACATATAAATGACTATGTTCTGAGCTGAAGAGAGACGGGGACATATAAATGACTGTATGTCCTGAGCTGAAGAGAGACGGGGACATATAAATGACTGTATGTTCTGAGCTGAAGAGAGAGGGGGACATATAAATGACTGTATGTTCTGAGCTGAAGAGAGACGGGGACATATAAATGACTGTATGTCCTGAGCTGAAGAGAGACGGGGACATATAAATGACTGTATGTTCTGAGCTGAAGAGAGAGGGGGACATATAAATGACTGTATGTTCTGAGCTGAAGAGAGACAGGAACATATAAATGACTGTATGTTCTGAGCTAAAGAGAGAGGGGGACATATAAATGACTGTATGTTCTGAGCTGAAGAGAGAGGGGGACATATAAATGACTGTATGTTCTGAGCTGAAGAGAGAGGGGGACATATAAATGACTGTATGTTCTGAGCTGAAGAGAGAGGGGGACATATAAATGACTGTATGTTCTGAGCTGAAGAGAGAGGGGACATATAAATGACTGTATGTTCTGAGCTGAAGAGAGAGGGGACATATAAATGACTGAATGTTCTGAGCTGAAGAGAGAGGGGGACATATAAATGACTGTATGTTCTGAGCTGAAGAGGAGAGGGGGACATATAAATGACTGTATGTTCTGAGCTGAAGAGAGAGGGGGACATATAAATGACTGTATGTTCTGAGCTGAAAGAGAGGGGGACATATAAATGACTGTATGTTCTGAGCTGAAGAGAGAGGGGGACATATAAATGACTGTATGTCCTGAGCTGAAGAGAGAGGGGACATATAAATGACTGTATGTCCTGAGCTGAAAGAGAGGGGGACATATAAATGACTGTATGTTCAGAGCTGAAGAGAGAGGGGGACATATAAATGACAGTATGTTCTGAGCTGAAGAGAGAGGGGGACATATAAATGACTGTATGTCCTGAGCTGAAGAGAGACGGGGACATATAAATGACTGTATGTCCTGAGCTGAAGAGAGAGGGGGACATATAAATGACTGTATGTTCTGAGCTGAAGAGAGAGGGGAACATATAAATGACTGTATGTTCTGAGCTGAAGAGAGACGGGGACATATAAATGACTGTATGTCCTGAGCTGAAGAGAGGGGGACATATAAATGACTATGTCCTGAGCTGAAAGAGAGGGGGACATATAAATGACTGTATGTTCTGAGCTGAAGAGAGAGGGGGACATATAAATGACTGTATGTTCTGAGCTGAAGAGAGAGGGGACATATAAATGACTGTATGTTCTGAGCTGAAGAGAGAGGGGGACATATAAATGACTGTATGTTCTGAGCTGAAGAGAGAGGGGACATATAAATGACTGTATGTTCTGAGCTGAAGAGAGAGGGGACATATAAATGACTGAATGTTCTGAGCTGAAGAGAGAGGGGACATATAAATGACTGTATGTTCTGAGCTGAAGAGAGAGGGGGACATATAAATGACTGTATGTTCTGAGCTGAAGAGAGAGGGGGACATATAAATGACTGTATGTTCTGAGCTGAAGAGAGAGGGGGACATATAAATGACTGTATGTCCTGAGCTGAAGAGAGACGGGGACATATAAATGACTGTATGTCCTGAGCTGAAGAGAGAGAGGGGGACATATAAATGACTGTATGTTCAGAGCTGAAGAGAGGGGGACATATAAATGACAGTATGTTCTGAGCTGAAGAGAGAGGGGGACATATAAATGACTGTATGTCCTGAGCTGAAGAGAGACGGGGACATATAAATGACTGTATGTCCTGAGCTGAAGAGAGAGGGGGACATATAAATGACTGTATGTTCTGAGCTGAAGAGAGAGGGGGACATATAAATGACTGTATGTTCTGAGCTGAAGAGAGACGGGGACATATAAATGACTGTATGTCCTGAGCTGAAGAGAGAGGGGGACATATAAATGACTATGTCCTGAGCTGAAGAGAGAGGGGGACATATAAATGACTGTATGTTCTGAGCTGAAGAGAGAGGGGGACATATAAATGACTGTATGTTCTGAGCTGAAGAGAGACGGGGACATATAAATGACTGTATGTTCTGAGCTGAAGAGAGAGGGGGACATATAAATGACTGTATGTTCTGAGCTGAAGAGAGAGGGGGACATATAAATGACTGTATGTTCTGAGCTGAAGAGAGAGGGGGACATATAAATGACTGTATTTTCTGAGCTGAAGAGAGAGGGGGACATATAAATGACTGTATGTTCTGAGCTGAAGAGAGAGGGGGACATATAAATGACTGTATGTTCTGAGCTGAAGAGAGAGGGGGACATATAAATGACTGTATGTTCTGAGCTGAAGAGAGAGGGGGACATATAAATGACTATGTTCTGAGCTGAAGAGAGAGGGGGACATAAATGACTGTATGTTCTGAGCTGAAGAGAGAGGGGGACATATAAATGACTATGTTCTGAGCTGAAGAGAGAGGGGGACATATAAATGACTGTATGTTCTGAGCTGAAGAGAGAGGGGGACATATAAATGACTGTATGTTCTGAGCTGAAGAGAGACGGGGACATATAAATGACTGTATGTTCTGAGCTGAAGAGAGACAGGGGACATATAAATGACTGTATGTTCTGAGCTGAAGAGAGAGGGGGACATATAAATGACTGTATGTTCTGAGCTGAAGAGAGACGGGGACATATAAATGACTGTATGTTCTGAGCTGAAGAGAGAGGGGGACATATAAATGACTGTATGTTCTGAGCTGAAGAGAGACGGGGACATATAAATGACTGTATGTTCTGAGCTGAAGAGAGACGGGGACATATAAATGACTGTATGTTCTGAGCTGAAGAGAGAGGGGGACATATAAATGACTGTATGTTCTGAGCTGAAGAGAGACGGGGACATATAAATGACTATGTTCTGAGCTGAAGAGAGAGGGGGACATATAAATGACTGTATGTTCTGAGCTGAAGAGAGAGGGGGACATATAAATGACTGTATGTTCTGAGCTGAAGAGAGAGGGGGACATATAAATGACTGTATGTCCTGAGCTGAAGAGAGAGGGGGACATATAAATGACTGTATGTTCTGAGCTGAAGAGAGGGGGACATATAAATGACTGTATGTTCTGAGCTGAAGAGAGAGGGGACATATAAATGACTGTATGTCCTGAGCTGAAGAGAGACGGGGACATATAAATGACTGTATGTCCTGAGCTGAAGAGAGAGGGGGACATATAAATGACTGTATGTTCAGAGCTGAAGAGAGAGGGGGACATATAAATGACTGTATGTTCTGAGCTGAAGAGAGAGGGGGACATATAAATGACTGTATGTCCTGAGCTGAAGAGAGACGGGGACATATAAATGACTGTATGTCCTGAGCTGAAGAGAGAGGGGGACATATAAATGACTGTATGTTCTGAGCTGAAGAGAGAGGGGGACATATAAATGACTGTATGTTCTGAGCTGAAGAGAGACGGGGACATATAAATGACTGTATGTCCTGAGCTGAAGAGAGAGGGGGACATATAAATGACTGTATGTTCTGAGCTGAAGAGAGAGGGGACATATAAATGACTGAATGTTCTGAGCTGAAAGAGAGGGGACATATAAATGACTGTATGTTCTGAGCTGAAGAGAGAGGGGGACATATAAATGACTGTATGTTCTGAGCTGAAGAGAGAGGGGGACATAAATGACTGTATGTTCTGAGCTGAAGAGAGAGGGGGACATATAAATGACTATGTTCTGAGCTGAAGAGAGACGGGGACATATAAATGACTGTATGTCCTGAGCTGAAGAGAGACGGGGACATGTAAATGACTGTATGTTCTGAGCTGAAGAGAGGGGGACATATAAATGACTGTATGTTCTGAGCTGAAGAGAGACGGGGACATATAAATGACTGTATGTTCTGAGCTGAAGAGAGAGGGGACATAAATGACTGTATGTTCTGAGCTGAAGAGAGACGGGGACATATAAATGACTGTATGTTCTGAGCTGAAAGAGACGGGGACATATAAATGACTGTATGTTCTGAGCTGAAGAGAGAGGGGACATATAAATGACTGTATGTTCTGAGCTGAAGAGAGACGGGGACATATAAATGACTGTATGTTCTGAGCTGAAGAGAGAGGGGGACATATAAATGACTGTATGTTCTGAGCTGAAGAGAGAGGGGACATATAAATGACTGTATGTTCTGAGCTGAAGAGAGAGGGGACATATAAATGACTGTATTTTCTGAGCTGAAGAGAGAGGGGGACATATAAATGACTGTATGTTCTGAGCTGAAGAGAGGGGGACATATAAATGACTGTATGTTCTGAGCTGAAGAGAGAGGGGGACATATAAATGACTATGTTCTGAGCTGAAGAGAGAGGGGACATAAATGACTGTATGTTCTGAGCTGAAGAGAGAGGGGGACATATAAATGACTATGTTCTGAGCTGAAGAGAGAGGGGACATATAAATGACTGTATGTTCTGAGCTGAAGAGAGAGGGGGACATATAAATGACTGTATGTTCTGAGCTGAAGAGAGACGGGGACATATAAATGACTGTATGTTCTGAGCTGAAGAGAGACGGGGACATATAAATGACTGTATGTTCTGAGCTGAAGAGAGAGGGGGACATATAAATGACTGTATGTTCTGAGCTGAAGAGAGACGGGGACATATAAATGACTGTATGTTCTGAGCTGAAGAGAGAGGGGGACATATAAATGACTGTATGTTCTGAGCTGAAGAGAGACGGGGACATATAAATGACTGTATGTTCTGAGCTGAAGAGAGACGGGGACATATAAATGACTGTATGTTCTGAGCTGAAGAGAGAGGGGGACATATAAATGACTGTATGTTCTGAGCTGAAGAGAGACGGGGACATATAAATGACTATGTTCTGAGCTGAAGAGAGAGGGGGACATATAAATGACTGTATGTTCTGAGCTGAAGAGAGAGGGGGACATATAAATGACTGTATGTTCTGAGCTGAAGAGAGAGGGGGACATATAAATGACTGTATGTCCTGAGCTGAAGAGAGAGGGGGACATATAAATGACTGTATGTTCTGAGCTGAAGAGAGAGGGGGACATATAAATGACTGTATGTTCTGAGCTGAAGAGAGAGGGGGACATATAAATGACTGTATGTCCTGAGCTGAAGAGAGACGGGGACATATAAATGACTGTATGTCCTGAGCTGAAGAGAGAGGGGGACATATAAATGACTGTATGTTCAGAGCTGAAGAGAGAGGGGGACATATAAATGACTGTATGTTCTGAGCTGAAGAGAGAGGGGGACATATAAATGACTGTATGTTCTGAGCTGAAGAGAGACGGGGACATATAAATGACTGTATGTCCTGAGCTGAAGAGAGAGGGGGACATATAAATGACTATGTCCTGAGCTGAAGAGAGAGGGGGACATATAAATGACTGTATGTTCTGAGCTGAAGAGAGAGGGGGACATATAAATGACTGTATGTTCTGAGCTGAAGAGAGAGGGGGACATATAAATGACTGTATGTTCTGAGCTGAAGAGAGAGGGGGACATATAAATGACTGTATGTTCTGAGCTGAAGAGAGAGGGGGACATATAAATGACTGAATGTTCTGAGCTGAAAGAGAGAGGGGACATATAAATGACTGTATGTTCTGAGCTGAAGAGAGAGGGGGACATATAAATGACTATGTTCTGAGCTGAAGAGAGAGGGGGACATATAAATGACTATGTTCTGAGCTGAAGAGAGAGGGGGACATAAATGACTGTATGTTCTGAGCTGAAGAGAGAGGGGGACATATAAATGACTATGTTCTGAGCTGAAGAGAGACGGGGACATATAAATGACTGTATGTCCTGAGCTGAAGAGAGACGGGGACATATAAATGACTGTATGTTCTGAGCTGAAGAGAGAGGGGGACATATAAATGACTGTATGTTCTGAGCTGAAGAGAGACGGGGACATATAAATGACTGTATGTTCTGAGCTGAAGAGAGAGGGGGACATATAAATGACTGTATGTTCTGAGCTGAAGAGAGACAGGGACATATAAATGTCTGTATGTTCTGAGCTGAAGAGAGAGGGGGACATATAAATGACTGTATGTTCTGAGCTGAAGAGAGACGGGGACATATAAATGACTGTATGTTCTGAGCTGAAGAGAGAGGGGGACATATAAATGACTGTATGTTCTGAGCTGAAGAGAGAGGGGGACATATAAATGACTGTATGTTCTGAGCTGAAGAGAGAGGGGGACATATAAATGACTGTATGTTCTGAGCTGAAGAGAGAGGGGGACATATAAATGACTGTATGTTCTGAGCTGAAGAGAGACGGGGACATATAAATGACTGTATGTTCTGAGCTAAAGAGAGAGGGGGACATATAAATGACTGTATGTTCTGAGCTGAAGAGAGAGGGGGACATATAAATGACTGTATGTTCTGAGCTGAAGAGAGACAGGGACATATAAATGACTGTATGTTCTGAGCTGAAGAGAGAGGGGGACATATAAATGACTGTATGTCCTGAGCTGAAGAGAGACGGGGACATATAAATGACTGTATGTTCTGAGCTGAAGAGAGACGGGGACATATAAATGACTGTATGTTCTGAGCTGAAGAGAGAGGGGGACATAAAAATGACTGTATGTTCTGAGCTGAAGAGAGACGGGGACATATAAATGACTGTATGTTCTGAGCTGAAGAGAGACGGGGACATATAAATGACTGTATGTTCTGAGCTGAAGAGAGAGGGGGACATATAAATGACTGTATGTTCTGAGCTGAAGAGAGACGGGGACATATAAATGACTGTATGTTCTGAGCTGAAGAGAGAGGGGGACATATAAATGACTGTATGTCCTGAGCTGAAGAGAGACGGGGACATGTAAATGACTGTATGTTCTGAGCTGAAGAGAGACGGGGACATATAAATGACTGTATGTTCTGAGCTGAAGAGAGAGGGGGACATATAAATGACTGTATGTTCTGTGCTGAAGAGAGACGGGGACATATAAATGACTGTATGTTCTGAGCTGAAGAGAGACGGGGACATATAAATGACTGTATGTTCTGAGCTGAAGAGAGAGGGGGACATATAAATGACTGTATGTTCTGAGCTGAAGAGAGACGGGGACATATAAATGACTGTATGTTCTGAGCTGAAGAGAGAGGGGGACATATAAATGACTGTATGTTCTGAGCTGAAGAGAGACCGGGACATATAAATGACTGTATGTTCTGAGCTGAAGAGAGAGGGGGACATATAAATGACTGTATGTTCTGAGCTGAAGAGAGACGGGGACATATAAATGACTGTATGTTCTGAGCTGAAGAGAGACGGGGACATATAAATGACTGTATGTTCTGAGCTGAAGAGAGAGGGGGACATATAAATGACTGTATGTTCTGAGCTGAAGAGAGAGGGGGACATATAAATGACTGTATGTTCTGAGCTGAAGAGAGACAGGGACATATAAATGACTGTATGTTCTGAGCTGAAGAGAGAGGGGGACATATAAATGACTGTATGTCCTGAGCTGAAGAGAGACGGGGACATATAAATGACTGTATGTTCTGAGCTGAAGAGAGAGGGGGACATATAAATGACTGTATGTTCTGAGCTGAAGAGAGACGGGGACATATAAATGACTGTATGTTCTGAGCTGAAGAGAGAGGGGGACATATAAATGACTGTATGTCCTGAGCTGAAGGGAGACGGGGACATATAAATGACTGTATGTCCTGAGCTGAAGAGAGACGGGGACATATAAATGACTGTATGTTCTGAGCTGAAGAGAGAGGGGGACATATAAATGACTGTATGTCCTGAGCTGAAGAGAGACGGGGACATATAAATGACTGTATGTCCTGAGCTGAAGAGAGACGGGGACATATAAATGACTGTATGTTCTGAGCTGAAGAGAGAGGGGGACATATAAATGACTGTATGTTCTGAGCTGAAGAGAGACGGGGACATATAAATGACTGTATGTGCCGTGGAGCTTATTAATCATGGATTCACTCTCTGAAGCAGTAATCCAAGCCATGGAAGTGACAAATAATAATCAAACCATGAATTACAGACTGAAACAGATCGTGGGGGATCGAAGAAGGATGCCGGATTGGCGCACATTTAAAACATCTGTTCTAACAAAGTGGATATTCGTCAAATCAGCCATGATTGATATATTGTAACAGGCCCACAATGTGGTTACTAAAGTCAGATTTTGATATATTTGTCTGTTTTCATGTAGAACATTTAGAAGTTGTCCTTTTTCAGGTTTAGAAGAAGTAACTGCTAAATGCTAACTCCCATTTGTATGAGCTGGTAGCATAGCTAGCGTACAGAAATCGGTGGTGGTAGTCAAAGTAGTTTTTACCTGTAATGCAGTTGATTGGTGATGATGACAAAATTATATTGGGGTTGACATCCATATAAGCATTATACTCCGATTTTTACTTCAACATAGTGTGAAATACACAAATAAACAATATCCTAATTGTAGGCTAATTTTTATGGGGGAAATGAGGAGATTTGGGATCTTTCCCCCACGCATTTCCATGGCATTTCCATTCTGTTGGTCGAGTTCGATTGACCTCTTTACTGCATGTATAAGCCAACAATTATTGTGATACTGAATGAATACCAATTTGTTTTATTGAACCCGAGACAATACCCATGATAAGAATTAGAACACAGAGACTGTGTGAATCTCTAGTATAGCTGACAGAGATCTATCTATGGCTACCCTCAAAGAAGACCCATCTTGACCGATGACCAAGACTGTGAAAATAGGTAGAACAAGATGAGAGGAGAAACTGTACGAGTCAGGAGAAGAGAAGGAGAGTGGAGAGTGAAGAGAGAAGAGCAGAGGAGGAGAGTGAAGAGAGAAGAGCAGAGGAGAGTGAATAGAGAAGAGCAGAGGAGGAGAGTGAAGAGAGAAGAGCAGAGGAGGAGAGTGGAGAGCGAAGGGCAGAGGAGGAGAGTGGAGAGCGAAGGGCAGAGGAGGAGAGTGGAGAGCGAAGGGCAGAGGAGGAGAGTGAAGAGAGAAGAGCAGAGGAGGAGAGTGAAGAGAGAAGAGCAGAGGAGGAGAGTGAATAGAGAAGGGGCAGAGGAGGAGAGTGAAGAGAGAAGAGCAGAGGAGGAGAGTGAATAGAGAAGGGGCAGAGGAGGAGAGTGAAGAGAGAAGAGCAGAGGAGGAGAGTGAAGAGAGACGAGCAGAGGAGGAGAGTGACGAGAGACGAGCAGAGGAGGAGAGTGAAGAGAGAGAGGCAGAGGAGGAGAGTGAAGAGAGAAGGGCAGAGGAGGAGAGTGGAGAGAGAAGAGCAGAGGAGGAGAGTGGAGAGATAAGGGGCAGAGGAGGAGAGTGAAGAGAGAAGAGCAGAGGAGGAGAGTGGAGAGAGAAGAGCAGAGGAGGAGAGTGAAGAGAGAAGAGCAGAGGAGGAGAGTGAAGAGAGAAGAGCAGAGGAGGAGAGTGAAGAGAGAAGAGCAGAGGAGGAGAGTGAAGAGAGAAGAGCAAAGGAGGAGAGTGAAGAGAGAAGAGCAGAGGAGGAGAGTGAAGAGAGAAGAGCAGAGGAGGAGAGTGAAGAGAGAAGAGCAGAGGAGGAGAGTGAAGAGAGAAGAGCAGAGGAGGAGAGTGAAGAGAGAAGAGCAGAGGAGGAGAGTGAAGAGAGAAGAGCAGAGGAGGAGAGTGAAGAGAGAAGAGCAGAGGAGAGTGAAGAGAGAAGAGCAGAGGAGGAGAGTGAGGAGAGAAGAGCAGAGGAGGAGAGTGAAGAGAGAAGAGCAGAGGAGGAGAGTGAAGAGAGAAGAGCAGAGGAGGAGAGTGAAGAGAGAAGAGCAGAGGAGGAGAGTGAAGAGAGAAGAGCAAAGGAGGAGAGTGAAGAGAGAAGAGCAGAGGAGGAGAGTGAAGAGAGACGAGCAGAGGAGGAGAGTGAAGAGAGAAGAGCAGAGGAGAGTGAAGAGAGAAGAGCAGAGGAGGAGAGTGAAGAGAGAAGAGCAGAGGAGGAGAGTGAAGAGAGAAGAGCAGAGGAGAGTGAAGAGAGAAGAGCAGAGGAGGAGAGTGAGGAGAGAAGAGCAGAGGAGGAGAGTGAAGAGAGAAGAGCAGAGGAGGAGAGTGAATAGAGAAGGGCAGAGGAGGAGAGTGGAGAGAGAAGAGCAGAGGAGGAGAGTGAAGAGAGCAGAGCAGAGGAGGAGAGTGAAGAGAGAAGAGCAGAGGAGGAGAGGGAAGAGAGAAGAGCAGAGGAGGAGAGTGAAGAGAGAAGAGCAGAGGAGGAGAGTGAAGAGAGAAGAGCAGAGGAGGAGAGTGAAAGAGAGAAGGGCAGAGGAGGAGAGTGGAGAGAGAAAAGCAGAGGAGGAGAGTGAAGAGAGATGAGCAGAGGAGGAGAGTGAAGAGAGAAGAGCAGAGGAGAGTGAAGAGAGAAGAGCAGAGGAGGAGAGTGAAGAGAGAAGAGCAGAGGAGGAGAGTGAAGAGAGCAGAGCAGAGGAGGAGAGTGAAGAGAGAAGAGCAGAGGAGGAGAGGGAAGAGAGAAGAGCAGAGGAGGAGAGTGAAGAGAGAAGAGCAGAGGAGGAGAGTGAAGAGAGAAGAGCAGAGGAGGAGAGTGAAGAGAGAAGAGCAGAGGAGAGTGAAGAGAGAAGAGCAGAGGAGGAGAGTGAAAGAGAGAAGAGCAGAGGAGGAGAGTGAAGAGAGAAGAGCAGAGGAGAGTGAAGAGAGAAGAGCAGAGGAGGAGAGTGAGGAGAGAAGAGCAGAGGAGGAGAGTGAAGAGAGAAGAGCAGAGGAGGAGAGTGAATAGAGAAGGGCAGAGGAGGAGAGTGGAGAGAGAAGAGCAGAGGAGGAGAGTGAAGAGAGCAGAGCAGAGGAGGAGAGTGAAGAGAGAAGAGCAGAGGAGGAGAGGGAAGAGAGAAGAGCAGAGGAGGAGAGTGAAGAGAGAAGAGCAGAGGAGGAGAGTGAAGAGAGAAGAGCAGAGGAGGAGAGTGAAGAGAGAAGGGCAGAGGAGGAGAGTGGAGAGAGAAAAGCAGAGGAGGAGAGTGAAGAGAGATGAGCAGAGGAGGAGAGTGAAGAGAGAAGAGCAGAGGAGAGTGAAGAGAGAAGAGCAGAGGAGGAGAGTGAAGAGAGAAGAGCAGAGGAGGAGAGTGAAGAGAGCAGAGCAGAGGAGGAGAGTGAAGAGAGAAGAGCAGAGGAGGAGAGGGAAGAGAGAAGAGCAGAGGAGGAGAGTGAAGAGAGAAGAGCAGAGGAGGAGAGTGAAGAGAGAAGAGCAGAGGAGGAGAGTGAAGAGAGAAGGGCAGAGGAGGAGAGTGGAGAGAGAAAAGCAGAGGAGGAGAGTGAAGAGAGAAGAGCAGAGGAGGAGAGTGAAGAGAGAAGCACAGAGTTAATTTTTTTAACTAGGCAAGTCAGTTAAGAACAAATTCTTATTTTCAATGACGGCCTAGGGACAGTGGGTTAACTGCCTCGTTCAGGGGCAGAACGACAGATTTGTACCATGTCAGCTTTGGTTACTAGTCAAATGAACTAACCACTAGGCTACCTGCTGAGAGTGAAGAGAGAAGAGCAGAGGAGAGTGAAGAGAGAAGAGCAGAGGAGAAGTGTGGAGAGAGAAGAGCAGAGGAGGAGAGAGAAAAGCAGAAGAGGAGAGTGAAGAGAGAAGAGCAGAAGAGGAAAGTGAAGAGGGGCGGCAGGTAGCCTCGATCTAGGTTGCTAGATCGAATCCCCGAGCTGACAAGGTAAAAATCTGTCGTTCTGCCCCTGAACAAGGCAGTTAACCCACTGTTCCTAGGCCGTTATTGAAAATAAGAATTTGTTCTTGACTGACTTGCCTAGTTAAATAAAGAAGAGGAGAGGGCATTTAATTAGGTGAGGGCATTTTATTAGTGTTTTGGTTAATCATGTCACATGACCTGGATCATACGCTTTATTTTAGTAAGCCTTTTCCAGGAATGAGAATTAGACAAACAATTAAAGCAATTGCCTGAGGATGGTGCTGGATAATTTGATGAAAAAGTAAGGTCATGTGACATGATTAACCAAAACACAGTATTGGAGAAATGAAGAGGTCAAGGCTGAGAGATGAATAAATGATCAGATGCTTGAGGAGGGGGAATTGCAGTAATGAATGAAGTGTCTGTAGAGGGTATAATGACAATGAAACAGAACCAAAGGAGTGAGACAATAATGGAAATGTAGGGGAAGGTTCCAGAACAATCATATGGTAATGTAATGAGGAAGAATGAAAGTTGGAAAAGTGTATGCCACATGATGATGATGATGAAGATGATAACAGTGATGGTGATGATGTGTTGAAAAGGGTCCTTACCATTGAAGTTTACCGCCCTGATGAAGGTCAGTAGCTCCTTGCCGTCAATGTTGGCCATGCGTGGACACAGGCCTGGGTACCCTGAGCAGAGCTCCCGGTGCATTCGGTGTAGGGCGTGGGCCATGGCATATACAGCATCCATCACAAACTGTACCTTCCCCTCCTGTTCATAGGTTGAGTCACGGCCCACCTTCTCCAGTCCTGGACAAGGGGAGAACAACAGTAAGATAAATGCCGCTGTTCAATAGACAGTTCTGTCGTTGACTGTCAAATTGTCCAGTGTTCGGCAGTTGTACTGAGTAGGTGTGATTGAAGAATAAGGCAGTCAATACTTAAGACTCCCACGTTCGTGATCTATTCAATATGAATATCCCTGACTTTTTCACACAGTCCTTGTATGAATGATTACATCTCACAGTTTAATATAACATGTCACAATACATACATATCACAATGTAACTGTCAACCATTTTCACTTTAGGCACATGCAGACAGCACTAGCATTTCAAATAATCTTTTGTATCCTACTGTATGTATGCTTGTAATTAAGAGGACGTCGGACCCACTGGAAACAAAATAATTCACCTTTTTGATTACATTGATTTCAATTCCCATTCCCCACAAGCAGCAGTTAAGTAATGTACATGACCCACTGCAAATCATTATGTTTCAGGTGTCTACTAGTGAATAGAATAGTGAGAAAAAAACAGCCATTGTTATGTTTCTCAAACTTTCCTTCAGATTCCTCTGGCAACAAACAGAAAAAAGAAGTTTAAAGAAAGTGTGTGGTGAACTATCTGGTCGAGCAAGCCCTCATTCAAGGATCTTGACATCTTTGCATTAATAGGCCCTTGTAAATGAAATTCAATGAAATTTGATAGCAGCTCTTGGTGTGACAGATCTGTCTGAAAGGGAGGCATTTGGCACAGCAGGAAAGACTGATTACATGTCTGTAGACCCAGCATGATTGGAGCATGACTTGCACAGTTCATACTCAAATTGAAAGATGTTGCTGCTCAGTAGTCACGATTGTAGGTAAGGGCCAGTATTTCCTTGTCATAAGAAAACTATGTAGCATGTCAGATGTGAAGACGTATTCAAATGTACATTTAATCACGACTACCTGACAGCAAGGTGTGGGGCAGTTGTCCAGCTTACTAAACATGCTGTATCAGACAAATAGGGTTTGGACAAAGTCCATATTTTCCATAACTGGTTTGATGTGCTATAACTTACTTCTGTAGGAAACTTTGTTTTGTAGGAAACTTAGTTCTATATGAATCAGTATGCACATACTGAACTTGCACTGTCCAAGTTTGCTAATCATTAGTTTTCCTTGAGGGAATTACTCCAGAACACCTGAATCATTAGTACTAATCTACAAGTATGAGCAATTTGAGACATCTGCAAATTACCCTGGAAAATGAAAAAGTCTACATAATATATCACACTGCTGCTCTAAAGAATGGGTCTCACATTTTTTTTTAAACGATTACACAAGAGGGGTTAACTCGGAACTTAAAAAAACAGAATCCCCATCGTACAGCACCAGCAAAACGAACTTCATAAAACAGAATCCCCATCGTACAGCACCAGCAAAACGAACTTCATAAAACAGAATCCCCATCGTACAGCACCAGCAAAACGAACTTCATAAAACAGAATCCCCATCGTACAGCACCAGCAAAACGAACTTCATAAAACAGAATCCCCATCGTACAGCACCAGCAAAACGAACTTCATAAAACAGAATCCCCATCGTACAGCACCAGCAAAACGAACTTCATAAAACAGAATCCCCATCGTACAGCACCAGCAAAACGAACTTCATAAAACAGAATCCCCATCGTACAGCACCAGCAAAACGAACTTCATAAAACAGAATCCCCATCGTACAGCACCAGCAAAACGAACTTCATAAAACAGAATCCCCATCGTACAGCACCAGCAAAACGAACTTCATAAAACAGAATCCCCATCGTACAGCACCAGCAAAACGAACTTCATAAAACAGAATCCCCATCGTACAGCACCAGCAAAACGAACTTCATAAAACAGATTCCCCATCGTACAGCACCAGCAAAACGAACTTCATAAAACAGATTCCCCATCGTACAGCACCAGCAAAACGAACTTCATAAAACAGATTCCCCATCGTACAGCACCAGCAAAACAAACTTTATAAAACAGAATCCCCATCGTACAGCACCAGCAAAACGAACTTCATAAAACAGAATCCCCATCGTACAGCACCAGCAAAACAAACTTTATAAAACAGAATCCCCATCGTACAGCACCAGCAAAACGAACTTCATAAAACAGAATCCCCATCGTACAGCACCAGCAAAACGAACTTCATAAAACAGAATCCCCATCGTACAGCACCAGCAAAACGAACTTCATAAAACAGATTCCCCATCGTACAGCACCAGCAAAACAAACTTCATAAAACAGAATCCCCATCGTACAGCACCAGCAAAACGAACTTCATAAAACAGAATCCCCATCGTACAGCACCAGAAAAACGAACTTCATAAAACAGAATCCCCATCGTACAGCACCAGCAAAACGAACTTCATAAAACAGAATCCCCATCGTACAGCACCAGAAAAACGAACTTCATAAAACAGAATCCCCATCGTACAGCACCAGCAAAACGAACTTCATAAAACAGAATCCCCATCGTACAGCACCAGAAAAACGAACTTCATAAAACAGAATCCCCATCGTACAGCACCAGCAAAACGAACTTCATAAAACAGAATCCCCATCGTACAGCACCAGCAAAACGAACTTCATAAAACAGATTCCCCATCGTACAGCACCAGCAAAACAAACTTCATAAAACAGAATCCCCATCGTACAGCACCAGCAAAACGAACTTCATAAAACAGAATCCCCATCGTACAGCACCAGCAAAACGAACTTCATAAAACAGAATCCCCATCGTACAGCACCAGAAAAACGTAAGCTTTATTCTAGGACACAGTTCACTAGACGAAGAGAAAACCTCACAGGGTGTATTTTTCTCTGTGTGTTTGGTAACGAGGCTAGCCGATAGTACACGGGAGATGAAATCCCTTTATCATATTGAATAATGTGCGGCAATACACAGACAACTTAATCACGGGTTCTGACGTTTCAATTAAACATCACTTACAAGGACACATTTAATTCCCTCTCAACATGACTGACTAGTTTCTGTTTCCCATTTTCTCTCATGCACAGGGGGGCCTCACTATGTTTCAAATAGATTAGAAAATGAGATAAATGACAAACTAATTACAGAGATAGTCTTGTGTGATGAGATGAATCCAGGAAAAGACCAACAACTCCAACGACAAGGCATAGACGACACGTCTGGTCTGACAAGCCTGAACATTACATGAATAGCTTATCGTTATACTCCCCATTGTTTATTGCGAACGTCAGAAATGTGTCAACGCGGCAATAATAATGATCTGTTTCTAAGTCTGGCCTTGTCCTGCAAGATTCCTCTTTGTTGTAGAATACACAGACAAAACTAAGCAGACAAAATTGTAGGAAACATGCCCAGCCTTCATTAGTATGTACTAATCTCAACTCAAAAGGATAGAATTCTAGTCATGTACTTCTCATTACTAGAAATGAAACCAACTGCACCCCCACCTACTGTGGGTATATAGGTCTATCTAGGATATAATTGACCAACTAGCCAGGTTGGGAAGAAACTTGAATTGAAAAAACAGTGAAGCTGAGTGAGATAGCATCTAAACCTGGCAGAAGGTGGAGTCAAAGGGTTGCAGCCATGCTCAGTCTGTGGCAAATCAATCGGTGAGAAAGCAGCCTACCAAACAGGCTAAACGGCTATCCACACCAAGGCCGATAACTATAACGAGAGCTATAATGATCAATTATACAGAACTATAAAACGTCAGCGAGCATCCACACTAGAGGAAAGTTTATCGTGTATCGTTCTACAGTAGCCTACATCTGTCAATCAAAGCATCCTACTGCACACTGGAGGGATGCTAATAAGGCAGTAATATAGACCATTCAGTGCTTCAGGGTGTGTTCAATGTCATAGTGACAATTGGCAGTAATATTTCAATGTACAGTTGAAGTCGGAAGTTCACATACACCTGAGCCAAATACATTTAAACTCCATTTTTCACAATTCCTGACATTTAATCCTAGTAAAAATTTCCCTGTCTTAGGTCAGGTAGGATCACCACTTTATTTTAAGAATGTGAAATGTCAGAATAAATAGTAGAGTGAATGATTTATTTCAGCTTTGATTTCTTTCATCACATTCCCAGTGGGTCAGAAGTTTACATACACTCAATTAGTACTTGGTAGCATTGCCTTTAAATTGTTTAACTTGGGTCAAATGTTTCGGGTAGCCTTCCACAAACTTCCCACAATAAGTTGGGTGAATTTTGGCCCATTCCACCTGACAGAGCTAGTGTTACTGAGTCAGGTTTGTAGACCTCCTTGCTCACACATGCTTTTTCAGTTCTGCCCACAAATTGTCTATAGGATTGAGGTCAGGGCTTTATGATGGCCACTCCAGTACCTTGACTTTGTTGTCCTTAATTTTGCCACAACTTTGGAAGTATGGGATGGTGTTCTTCAGCTTGCAAGTCTCCCCCTCTTTCCTCCAAACATAACATTGGTCATTATGGCCAAACAGTTCTATTTTTGTTTAATCAGAACAGACGATATTTCTCCAAAAAGTACGATTTTTGTCCCCATGTGCAGTTGCAAACCGTAGTCTGGCATTTTTATGGCGGTTTTGGAGCAGTGGTTTCTTCCTTGCTGAGCGGCCTTTCAGGTTATGTCGATATAGGACCGGTTTTACTGTGGATATAGATACTTTTGTACCTGTTTCCTCCAGCATCTTCACAAGGTCCTTTGCTGTTGTTCTGTGATTGATTTACACTTTTCGCACCAAAGTACGTTCGTCTCTAGGAGACAGAACGTGTCTCCTTTCTGAGCGGTATGACAGCTGCGTGGTCCCATGGTGTTTATACTTGCGTAATATTGTTTGTACAGATGAATGTGGTACCTTAAGGCATTTGGAAATTACTCCCAAGGATGAACCAGACTTGTGGAGGTCTACAATTTTTCTCTGAGGTCTTTCTTTTCTTTTGATTTCCCCATGATGTCAAGCAAAGAGGCACAGAGTTTGAAGGAAGCTCTTGAAATACATGCACAGGTACACCTCCAATTGACTCAAATGATGTCAATTAGCCAATCAGAAGCTTGTAAAGCCATGACATCATTTTCTGGAATTTTCCAATCTGTTTAAAGGCACAGTCACCCTTGTGTATGGAAACTTCTGACCCACTGGAATTGTGATACAGTGAATTATAAGTGAAATAATCTGTCTGTAAACAATTGTTGGAAAAATTATCTGTGTCATGCACAAAGTAGATGTCCTAACCGACTTGCCAAAACTATAGTTTGTTAACAAGAAATGTGTGATAAACAGGTTATAAGGACTCCAACCTAAGTCTATGCAAACTTGCCTGTCACTTGCTGTAAAATGTAGGCTAATTTGAATAAAAGCTCAAACGTCCTGTTTTGAATGCATGTTTCATGCCAAAATAACTGCATTCAGCCTAGGCCTGATTATGCAACCATTCTGATAAGTTATGGGTGTATTCTCGACAGTTTACAAGGTCCAGAAAGGTATTAACAGGACTCTCAGATGCTGTATTTTGCCAGGATGTATCAGCGTTAACAGAAGCCAACACTGAGATGTTCTCTCTGTCATGGATCATCAGTCTCCCAAGTCGTCCTATAATTAATATGGCTGCCATTATTCTCACATGCCCAGTTATTTAGGAAAACTTCCCTCCTCTCCCCTCCGAGAGGTACCTAGAACCTAGAACACTTCAATCGAACTAGTTTTTGATTGGTTGTTGACGTTGTATTGTTGGGGGGAAAGGGAAAAGGTTGCTCTGAAAGTGATCTTAACGATCATTCTCCACGTCGTGTGGACGCTGCTGTTCACTTGAATAGAACAACTTTTATTTTATTTTTGTAGTGTTCTAGCTATCGCTATAATTATTGTCCTTGTTGTGGATGGCCCTTAAGGCAGTGTTCAGCTTTTACTCAAAGCAATGTCTTCATTTTTCCTGATTAAGGTTGATGAGCTGTTGAGGTTAGAGTCATTATGAGTGAGCAGAGCAGCCACTGTGAGTAAGCACACAGACCATAATTAAAAAACATTTGTTGTGAAAAATGGAAAACTATTGAGCACAAAGCGAGAGTCTACACCTCAACTGGCCTCTCTATCTAATGCAAAATTGTCCTGAAACAATGTAATCAAGATAACACATCCCTGCTCATCACTGAGCATTGTCACTGGGTTGTGGAGCAACTTTTAAGATGATGTGAAGTTCACTCATTGCCACAGTCATTCACTTTCAAAATAAATCTATATTCTTATCTGGTCAGGATTTACCGGTAGCTAGTATACGCAAGGCAAAAACATGTTGCATGAAATAGATGTTTCAGTTGTCATTCTCTGGTTCAGAATGGAGAATGTGTCCTTTGGATGATTTGACCGAGGAACTAGGAGTGTAATATGATCTACTAATAATGGACATATAATTTTGGCCTAATCATTGAGAGAGGGGTCCAATTACTGAGCAGCCCATATGGCATGCCTGAGTGACATGGTTCTGTTCTGATAAATCATTCCATTCACATGGGCTATGCCAATGACTTTCTGTTTTCCCTCATTAAAAAATGTGATATTTAGAAAGGCTTTAAACTAACAAGCGTGCAATTACACGCTGGCCTAGACACTTTCGCTGCCACACACGTGTCTATTTGACATGTGTCTATTTGACATGTGTCTATTTGAATTACAGCAGCCAACTACAACAGCTGAGAAGGAAGATGGGAGTTGATTGGTGTTTTCCTTTTTGTGTCTGCATAGCTAATTTATACATTTCCAATTAACAATATATGCAAATCAGGCAGGGTATTTGCATATCCGGGTCAGATCACGCATTTTTTGGCAATGAGGAAGCAGCCCTAAGGAATTTGGCAGGACACTGGCACGACACTAAGCTTCTGTCCCCCTAATAAATATTCAGAAACTACCGGCACAAGTTATTTTCCGCTCTTATCTGGGTTCATTGTTTTTACGACTGCACTCTGTCCAAGATGTTGGGGCTAGATCAGAGATGTCCACTGCAGACGATCCATTTCCCACAACTGACCGTCTTACTTTACTGAGTGCCTATACAAGACCTAGAAAACATGTCAATGTAAGGGTATCCATTCCAAAGCCTTAAAAGCCCTATCATTCTGTCCAATCCACTGAATGTAGACTGTTAATATCCAGTATAAGGCAGGCTGACCAGGACTATCTCCTCAAAGATATTGGCATGTGGCAGAACCTCTAAACATCACTACATTTCTTATGCTCTTCACTATTATAAACTATTTCGCTCTTTTGCTTCGCCATCACCTTCAAAGGAGAATGTCAAAGTGGGCCTTTGATACTAATGGCAACCTTGGGAAGATGTTTGGCGGAAGATAACACAGCCATTTAAGACTTTGAAGAAAACCCTGAACAAAAAGTGTCCTTTCCAAAAGGTGCTGTGCTCTTAGCCTCCATCTTCATCCTCCAAAAGAAGGCGACTCCTCCCCTGACTTTCAGTCTGCTTTCAAATCAAGAAGCCAGGGCATTAGAGAGGGAAGAGTTTTGTCAAGATCGCATTTGATCGGGATATGTTTGGAATCAAGCTCATGAGAGTGCAAAAGATGTCTCATCAAATGGGCAAGATGAAACGGATGCCAAGATTCAGCTTTCATGTGACTGCAAACCTCTTTCAGGGAATTTCTAAAGCATTATGTATTATGAATCTTTGAAGGGGAATTGAACAGTAGCAACCGTTTTGAAAAGAGGAGACAAATGGGTTACTTTGCTCAGCTGAGGTAAAGTGCAAGAAAGCAGAAGTCTGTAATCAAATATTTATAATCTAAGTCAAATTGACATCAGCCTGCTCTCTTTGTCTTAGGGCAGTCTGCACTGATTCAGGTCCTGTAGGTTGAACCTCTTACCAGTCTTGTTCATGGTTACTTTTCTATGCTTACTTATTGGTTAAAAAATGAGAGTGTGTAAGTATACTGCAAAAAGTAACTCGTACATTTTGGGGAAATTAAGAAGTGGTTGTGCCATTTCAAGCTCAAGTGTGTCTGTTGCATAATAGGGAAAGTGAAACTGAAAGATGTGATACAGCTGTGGCCGAAAACAAGGTCAAATACTCAATGGCATTGTTGTCATGACAATCGTGTTGGACACTTGTTACTGTAAACAGTAAGCCTACCTGTATTTATGGAATATTTAATTGTTTCTTTTGACTATGTGCTCATTACTAGCCAGTGGAAAATATTATGACATTCACACTAGGGACAAAGTTGGGGAGGAGGAGAAAAACTATCTTCAGTAATTTGCATTGATTTCCTCATTCAGTTTCATTTGCTTGGGTGGGTGGTAGGAGGGTATAATTAAGTTATTGGATTGCTTTTAAAAAAGGGACACACTTATCTGGTGGGAAATGAGGTGCTTAGATGTACGGACTGTAAACATGTCTACAGCTCAACAGAGTCACACTGACAATATCACCTAGGGCGCACAAATGCCATGATGGAATGCAGACACTGTGCCCTCTGACCTTGGGTCGTTGTGTCTGTAAGATATTTCATTATCTTAATTAATTACAATTCATGACTGTGGCCCTTCAAGACCACCCCCATAGAGCCATAGAGCATGTTCTAATTTTTCCTCAAGTGATTCTCAAATGGTGTGTTTACCCATAACTTACTGTGATTTATAGACCAAATGGGGTGTTTACCCCTAACTTACTGTGATTTATAGACCAAATGGTGTGTTTACCCCTAACTTACTGTGATTTATAGACCAAATGGGGTGTTTACCCATAACTTACTGTGATTTATAGACCAAATGGGGTGTTTACCCCTAACTTACTGTGATGTATCGACCAAATGGGGTATTTACCCCTAACTTACTGTGATGTATCGACCAAATGGGGTGTTTACCCCTAACTTACTGTGATTTGTAGACCAAATGGGGTGTTTACCCATAACTTACTGTGATTTATAGACCAAATGGGGTGTTTACCCCTAACTTACTGTGATTTATAGACCAAATGGGGTGTTTACCCCTAACTTACTGTGATTTATAGACCAAATGGGGTGTTTACCCCTAACTTACTGTGATTTATAGACCAAATGGGGTGTTTACCCATAACTTACTGTGATTTATAGACCAAATGGTGTGTTTACCCCTAACTTACTGTGATTTATAGACCAAATGGGGTGTTTACCCCTAACTTACTGTGATTTATAGACCAAATGGGGTGTTTACCCCTAACTTACCGTGATGTATCGACCAAATGGGGTGTTTACCCCTAACTTACTGTGATGTATCGACCAAATGGGGTGTTTACCCCTAACTTACTGTGATTTATAGACCAAATGGTGTGTTTACCCCTAACTTACTGTGATTTATAGACCAAATGGGGTGTTTACCCCTAACTTACTGTGATTTATAGACCAAATGGGGTGTTTACCCCTAACTTACTGTGATTTATAGACCAAATGGGGTGTTTACCCCTAACTTACTGTGATTTATAGACCAAATGGTGTGTTTACCCCTAACTTACTGTGATTTATAGACCAAATGGGGTGTTTACCCCTAACTTACTGTGATTTATAGACCAAATGGGGTGTTTACCCCTAACTTACTGTGATGTATCGACCAAATGGGGTGTTTACCCCTAACTTACTGTGATGTATCGACCAAATGGGGTGTTTACCCCTAACTTACTGTGATTTATAGACCAAATGGTGTGTTTACCCCTAACTTACTGTGATTTATAGACCAAATGGGGTGTTTACCCCTAACTTACTGTGATTTATAGACCAAATGGGGTGTTTACCTCTAACTTACTGTGATGTATCGACCAAATGGGGTGTTTACCCCTAACTTACTGTGATGTATCGACCAAATGGGTTTTTTACCCCTAACTTACTGTGATTTATAGACCAAATGGTGTGTTTACCCCTAACTTACTGTGATTTGTAGACCAAATGGGGTGTTTACCCCTAACTTACTGTGATTTATAGACCAAATGGGGTGTTTACCCATAACTTACTGTGATTTATAGACCAAATGGGGTGTTTACCCCTAACTTACTGTGATTTATAGACCAAATGGGGTGTTTACCTAACTTACTGTGATTTATAGACCAAATGGGGTGTTTACCCCTAACTTACTGTGATTTATGACCAAATGGGGTGTTTACCCCTAACTTACGACCAAATGGGGTGTTTACCCCTAACTTACTGTGATTTATCGACCAAATGGGGTGTTTACCCCTAACTTACTGTGATTTATAGACCAAATGGTGACCAAATGGGTGTTTACCCCTAACTTACTGTGATTTATAGACCAAATGGGGTGTTTACCCCTAACTTACTGTGATTTATAGACCAAATGGGGTGTTTACCCCTAACTTACTGTGATTTATAGACCAAATGGGGTGTTTACCCCTAACTTACTGTGATTTATAGACCAAATGGTGTGTTTACCCCTAACTTACTGTGATTTATAGACCAAATGGTGTGTTTACCCCTAACTTACTGTGATTTATAGACCAAATGGGGTGTTTACCCCTAACTTACTGTGATTTATAGACCAAATGGGGTGTTTACCCCTAACTTACTGTGATGTATCGACCAAATGGGGTGTTTACCCTAACTTACTGTGATTTATAGACCAAATGGTGTGTTTACCCCTAACTTACTGTGATTTATAGACCAAATGGGGTGTTTACCCCTAACTTACTGTGATTTATAGACCAAATGGGGTGTTTACCTCTAACTTACTGTGATGTATCGACCAAATGGGGTGTTTACCCCTAACTTACTGTGATGTATCGACCAAATGGGGTGTTTACCCCTAACTTACTGTGATTTATAGACCAAATGGTGTGTTTACCCCTAACTTACTGTGATTTGTAGACCAAATGGGGTGTTTACCCCTAACTTACTGTGATTTATAGACCAAATGGGGTGTTTACCCATAACTTACTGTGATTTATAGACCAAATGGGGTGTTTACCCCTAACTTACTGTGATTTATAGACCAAATTGGCTGTTTACCCCTAACTTACTGTGATTTATAGACCAAATGGGGTGTTTACCCCTAACTTACTGTGATTTATAGACCAAATTGGCTGTTTACCCCTAACTTACTGTGATTTATAGACCAAATGGTGTGTTTACCCCTAACCTACTGTGATTTATAGACCAAATAGTGTGTTTACCCCTAACTTACTGTGATTTATAGACCAAATGGGGTGTTTACCCCTAACTTACTGTGATTTATAGACCAAATGGGGTGTTTACCCATAACTTACTGTGATTTATAGACCAAATGGGGTGTTTACCCATAACTTACTGTGATGTATCGACCAAATGGGGTGTTTACCCCTAACTTACTGTGATGTATCGACCAAATGGGGTGTTTACCCCTAACTTACTGTGATTTATAGACCAAATGGTGTGTTTACCCCTAACTTACTGTGATTTATAGACCAAATGGGGTGTTTACCCCTAACTTACTGTGATTTATAGACCAAATGGGGTGTTTACCTCTAACTTACTGTGATGTATCGACCAAATGGGGTGTTTACCCCTAACTTACTGTGATGTATCGACCAAATGGGTTTTTTACCCCTAACTTACTGTGATTTATAGACCAAATGGTGTGTTTACCCCTAACTTACTGTGATTTGTAGACCAAATGGGGTGTTTACCCTAACTAACTTACAAATGTGATTTATAGACCAAATGGGGTGTTTACCCCTAACTTACTGTGATTTATAGACCAAATGGGGTGTTTACCCCTAACTTACTGTGATTTATAGACCAAATGGGGTGTTTACCCCTAACTTACTGTGATGTATCGACCAAATGGGGTGTTTACCCCTAACTTACTGTGATTTATCGACCAAATGGGGTGTTTACCCCTAACTTACTGTGATTTATAGACCAAATGGTGTGTTTACCCCTAACTTACTGTGATTTATAGACCAAATGGGGTGTTTACCCTAACTTACTGTGATTTATAGACCAAATGGGGTGTTTACCCCTAACTTACTGTGATTTATAGACCAAATGGGGTGTTTACCCCTAACTTACTGTGATTTATAGACCAAATGGTGTGTTTACCCCTAACTTACTGTGATTTATAGACCAAATGGTGTGTTTACCCCTAACTTACTGTGATTTATAGACCAAATGGGGTGTTTACCCTAACTTACTGTGATTTATAGACCAAATGGGGTGTTTACCCCTAACTTACTGTGATGTATCGACCAAATGGGGTGTTTACCCCTAACTTACTGTGATGTATCGACCAAATGGGGTGTTTACCCCTAACTTACTGTGATTTATAGACCAAATGGTGTGTTTACCCTAACTTACTGTGATTTATAGACCAAATGGGGTGTTTACCCTAACTTACTGTGATTTATAGACCAAATGGGGTGTTTACCTCTAACTTACTGTGATGTATCGACCAAATGGGGTGTTTACCCCTAACTTACTGTGATGTATCGACCAAATGGGGTGTTTACCCTAACTTACTGTGATTTATAGACCAAATGGTGTGTTTACCCTAACTTACTGTGATTTGTAGACCAAATGGGGTGTTTACCCTAACTTACTGTGATTTATAGACCAAATGGGGTGTTTACCCATAACTTACTGTGATTTATAGACCAAATGGGGTGTTTACCCCTAACTTACTGTGATTTATAGACCAAATGGGGTGTTTACCCCTAACTTACTGTGATTTATAGACCAAATGGGGTGTTTACCCCTAACTTACTGTGATTTATAGACCAAATTGGCTGTTTACCCCTAACTTACTGTGATTTATAGACCAAATGGTGTGTTTACCCCTAACCTACTGTGATTTATAGACCAAATAGTGTGTTTACCCCTAACTTACTGTGATTTATAGACCAAATGGGGTGTTTACCCCTAACTTACTGTGATTTATAGACCAAATGGGGTGTTTACCCATAACTTACTGTGATTTATAGACCAAATGGGGTGTTTACCCATAACTTACTGTGATTTATAGACCAAATGGGGTGTTTACCCCTAACTTACTGTGATTTATAGACCAAATTGGGTGTTTACCCCTAACTTACTGTGATTTATAGACCAAATGGTGTGTTTACCCCTAACCTACTGTGATTTATAGACCAAATAGTGTGTTTACCCCTAACTTACTGTGATTTATAGACCAAATGGGGTGTTTACCCATAACTTACTGTGATTCAAATCAAATCAAATTTTATTTGTCACATACACATGGTAGAGATGCGAGTGTAGCGAAATGCTGATTCATAGACCAAATGGGGTGTTTACCCCTACCTTACTGTGATGTATCGACCAAATGGGGTGTTTACCCCTAACTTACTGTGATGTATCGACCAAATGGGGTGTTTACCCCTAACTTACTGTGATGTATCGACCAAATGGGGCGTTTACCCCTAACTTACTGTGATTTATAGACCATTTATAGACCATTGTTACTTTACAACCTTATTCTAAAATTGATTAAATTATTTCCCCCCCCCCTCGTGCCATTGAAAAACATCCCCACAGCATGATGCTGCCACCGCCATGCTTCACCCTAGGGATGGTATTGGCCAGGTGGTGAGCGGTGCCTAGTTTCCTCCAGATGTGATGCTTGGCATTCAGGAAAAGAGTTCAATCTTGGTTTCATCAGACCAGAGAATCTTATTTCTCATGGTCTTAGAGTCCTTTAGGTGCCTTTTGGCAAACTCTAAGCAGGCTGTTATGTGCCTTTTACTGAGCAGTGGCTTCCGTCTGGCCACTCTACCATCAAGGACAAATTGGTGGGGTGCTGCAGAGATGGTTGACCTTCTGGAATGTTCTTCCATCCCCACAGATGAACTCTGGAGCTCTGTCAGTGTGGCCATCGGATTATTGGTCGCCTCCCTGACCAGGGCCCTTCTACCCCAATTGCTCAGTTTGGCCGGGCGGAGTCTTGGTGGTTCCAATCTTCTTCCATTTAAGAATGATGGAGGACACTGTGTTTTTGGGGACCTTCAATGCTACAGAAATGTTTTGGTACCCTTCCCCAGATCTGTGCCTCGACATAGTCCTGTCTCGGAGCTCTACAGACAATTCCTTCGACCTTATGGCTTGGTTTTTGCTCTGACATGCACTGTCAACTGTGGGACCTTATATAGACAGGTGTGTTTCTTTCCAAATCAAGTCCAATCAATTGAATTGACCACAGGTGGACTCCAATCAAGTTGTAGAAACATATCAAGGACGATCAATGGAAACAGGATGCACCTTTTCAAGTTGAGTTTCAGAAAAAGGGTCTGAATAGTTTTTTAAATAATTGATATCTGTTTTTTATTTTTAACACATTGGCTAACATTTCTAAAAACCTGTTTTCGTTTTGTCATTATGGGGTATTGTGTGTAGATAGATTTTTATTTAATACATTTTAGAAGAAGGCTGTAACTAAATGTGGGGAAAAAGGGTCTGAATACTTTCCGAATGCACTCGATGCGAATTCATTTCTGATTCCCTCTCCTCCACTACAAAAGATAAGTGTTAATAATATAAGTGATAATTCAATGTCATCATCACTGCAAGATACTGTCAAACTGAGTAAAAGAGGTACTAAATTATGAGCAACAGCAATTATCATCTAACAGTGCACTTAACATACCTGACCTACTTGACACACACACACACACACCACACACACACACACACACACACACACACACACACACACACACACAAAACAACTTATTTTCGCCTCTGAAGCGACCCATTAGTTCTGCATTATATCACATTGCAGTGGATTGTGTACCACCTTTTAGAGCATAAGTGTGTGTTGATTCCGAAACTCCTTTGCTGTGACTCTTCTCTTTTCCCACTGGAGAACAGCTCTTTTACAGGGACTTCTATGGCTTCTGTTCTGTATTTGTTGCCTCGAGGCTGGAGAAACAATACAGCTGTTACACAAGTGCTATTAAGGGTGTGTTCGTGACTGAACATTCTGCCTCAGGGTATCTGTTTCCCGGTGGCCAATAGAGGTTGGCTGGAAGTGGGTGGCGGCTAGGCGGGTGGCCCAACATAATAGTATAGGGGAAACACTCCATGGTTTAACTGCATAAGAAGCAAGTGGGTACATCTGTGGTTGTGTATTGGCACTTTACATTACAGTATGGTTCAACTTTGAAGCTCATTTATGCTTGATCCAGCATTGCAGTCCGGAAGCTCCGTACAGAGGGTGTGATGTAATTGTGGCGCCTCCGGAGGCTTGCGGAGGCCAAATCAACTCCCACATTTTGCAACAATGCGGAGGGCTCCGTAGAGCACCACAATGACATGATTGGTTGACGGTAGGTGGAGGTGGGAGGTCCTGTATAAACACAAACTCACTTCCTTGACAACTTCCTTCACAGCAGCTCTGTTTTATTTTTCATTCATCTAAAAAAATATATATATATCTTCTATTACAGAGTATTTTGTCAAAATCGTCGACAAAAAAATTATAATTAAATCCATTTTAATCTCATTTTGTAACACAGTAAAATGTGAAGAAATCCAAGGGTAGACTCTCTATAGACTCTGTATATGTCCACAAACACCTGGTTTTAATCACATGAACACGACATTCATTCTCTAGTATGTCAGCACTTCTTTTCTTTGTAGGTTTAAAAGAGGGATGAGGTATTTTGTGATATTGCAATGGCCATACACCAAAAAAGAAGTACATACAACACACACAGGTGGACGACGACCAGAGGCAGTGCTGATTCAGCCGTTTGTCTTGTTGCATGATTACTCTGCTCCAGATAAGGGATACAGCTCCTCTCCTCACTAAAACTCACTCTCCAGTTGCTAATCAAATCAATTCAAGCTGCTACCCTCACTCTCACACATGGGAAAGAATAGAGCAAAAAAGCCTGGAGTGCTTCTGACAGGGGCAAACGGCTTTCAGGCCGACTTTCTGACAGGGGCAAACGGCTTTCAGACCGACTTTCTGACAGGGGCAAACGGCTTTCAGACCGACTTTCTGACAGGGGCAAACGGCTTTCAGGCCGACTTTCTGACAGGGGCAAACGGCTTTCAGATCGACTTTCTGACCGACTTTCTGACAGGGGCAAACGGCTTTCAGACCGACTTTCTGACAGGTGCAAACGGCTTTCAGGCCGACTTTCTGACAGGGGCAAACGGCTTTCAGACCGACTTTCTGACAGGGGCAAACGGCTTTCAGACCGACTTTCTGACAGGGGCAAACGGCTTTCAGACCGACTACCTTGCTCAGGCAAAATGACATGAGCTTCATAATGGAGGGGGATACTGTATGATACAGGGGGTATTTTTGGAAAGCTGAGATTGTTGTTTTTGTGTTCTTCTCCTCGGCCCTCCTGCTGCCTGGCTACTCTCACCGTGAATTTCCCACATCCTGTTTGGCGTGTCTGACATGTTCCAAAGGATTTGTCCCAAAGTGCCTGTGCTCCAGAAAACTCCTCAAAATCATCAAGGATTACATTTTTTCGCCCCCACACAGTGGGGACATTGTAGTCAGCACAATGCAACTCTCAGCAGACAAGCGGTGTACGTGCTAAGCTATGTGATGTGGAATTCACTTTGGAACAACCCTCGGGCTGATCTGGCTGTCGCACTCAGTCGGCTTAAGTGCGACGACTTTTTATAATTTCCCTCCACACCAAAGTTAGTGTGTGATGCTTTCGCTGGATCACTACGTATCTGCTTTGTTACGTGACAGAATGTGCTGTGTTTTTCGTCACGCTGTCATGATTTGATGCCTCCCCTTTAAAAATTCTGATAATAATCAGTCGATGTGGCTGTGTGTTGTTGAATCTATCAGCACTGGAGCGTTGTGTGCATCCTACTGCAGATAAATAGTAGAGAGGGAGGGAGGGAGGGATAGAAGGAGAGAGAAAGGGAGGGAAGGAGGGAGAGAGAGAGAGGGAGGGAAGGTGGGAGGGAGGGAGAGAAAGAGGTAGGGAGGGAGGCGGAAACAGAGAGAGAGAGAGAGAGAGAGGGAGGGAAGGAAGGAAGGAAAAGGAAGGAAGGAAGGAGAGAGGGAGAGAGAGGTAGGGAGGGAGGGGGAAACGGAGAGAGAGAGAGAGAGAGAGGAAGGGAAGGAGGGAGAGAGAGAGAGAGAGAGAAGGAGGAGAGAGAGAGAGAGGGAGGGAGGGAAGGAGAGAGAGAGAGGGAAGGAGGAGAGAGAGAGAGAGGGAAGGAGGAGAGGGAAGGAGAGAGAGAGAGAGAGGAAGGGAAGGAGAGAGAGAGAGGGAAGGGAAGGAGGGAGAGAGAGAGAGGGAAGGAGGAGAGAGAGAGAGAGGGAAGGAGGAGAGGGAAGGAGAGAGAGAGAGAGAGAGAGGGAAGGAGGAGAGGGAAGGAGAGAGAGATAGGTAGGGAGGGGACAAAAGAGCGACGCACGGAGACGACAGCACCATAATTATTCTCATTACTTCAAGTCACCGTGTCAGAACAATAAGCATTGTCTGGGATACAGGCTAGGGACAGCCGTCTGTCTCAGCATACCCCCGACACAAACAGAGTTTTTGGGGCGAGAAAAATCTCAAACGCAGCCACATTAATACACTCACATCCTACATACAAAACCAAATAAAAATGCACACACTTACTAAAAAACAATTGCACAGGCGCATGAACAGCGTTTTATGACTGAAAATGTTATTATTACAATAGATCATGCATTCAACACAACATACATAAAGTCTTCCTAAACACACACACACACACACACACACACACATACACACACACACACACACACACACACACAAAAAGAAACAACACACACAGAGCGTGTGGATCCTTTGTCTCCAGACGTCTTCAACACAAACACATGCAATCCACATCTTCTGTCATACAGCATGTCTGTAATATGGTTGTTTCTGCCTCAGGCACTTACATCAGAAGAGTGACACATACGGTTTCCCATTTCAAACATCAGCCACCCTTTTCCCCACATATTCCCCTAGATACTGAATGTGGCGTTCCAGTGGGATGAAATGACATTGCTATAACTGGAGGTATGAGTCAGCCTAGACTTGGTGCAGGAGGGCTGAGATAATCAAAGTAAATTGTAATAGGTCATAGGACAATTAACCTTAATAATCCATACTGTACGCACGTAAAAGAATCAGCAACTGCAGGATTCACAACAGCACAACACTCCCTCCACCTCCCACCAACATCCATCACATCTTGCCTATCAAAAGCATGGCATTGATTGGCTGGGTAATCCACACTAGCAGGGCTCGGGTCTGTGGAGAATTTGGATGCAGATACTCCCCAGTAGCAGACTCTATGGCTGCCCGAGGGCATGTCCTCTTGTGTACCTCGTCCCCAGACAATGGTGTTCTCTCTTGTGTACCTCGTCCCCAGACAATGGTGTTCTCTCTTGTGTACCTCGTCCCCAGACAATGGTGTTCTCTCTTGTGTACCTCGTCCCCAGACAATGGTGTTCTCTCTTGTGTACCTCGTCCCCAGACAATGGTGTTTTCTCTTGTGTACCTCGTCCCCAGACAATGGTGTTCTCTCTTCTGTACCTCGTCCCCAGACAATGGGGTTCTCTCTTGTGTACCTCGTCCCCAGACAATGGTGTTCTCTCTTGTGTACCTCGTCCCCAGACAATGGTGTTCTCTCTTGTGTACCTCGTCCCCAGACAATGGTGTTCTCTCTTGTGTACCTCGTCCCCAGACAATGGTGTTTTCTCTTGTGTACCTCGTCCCCAGACAATGGTGTTTTCTCTTGTGTACCTCGTCCCCAGACAATGGTGTTTTCTCTTGTGTACCTCGTCCCCAGACAATGGTGTTTTCTCTTGTGTGGAAATGGTATCCAAGGTTAGGGTTGTTTCTATTACCACAATTGAACAAGTATTTTCAGTGAATACTTTTCCAGTTATGCCCTCCTCCCCCCAAAACACCCACAGTCCCAGTACATAAGATAGAACATGCTGTACCTGTGCATTTTTTGGGGCTCCCAGGTCGCTTGCCATGCATCCCTAACTTGCACACAAAGTTTTCTTCCCAGAATTCAGCGAACCACACGTTCCTCCTGTTGTTGGAGAGGGAACGGCTCCGGAAGTAACGGTCGAAGGCTGGGATAAGGACAATATAAACGTATTTCACCTTCAGGTTAAAGCCACACTTCATAACACATAATGGTTGTACATCTCACAGTGCTAGAAACACATCCATTATGCCCCATTGTTTGCTGGGCACGGTCAGCGAGGCTCAGTCATCCCTGATCTCTCACCGTCTATGGAGGCTCTCTTGGGGAGGATGGTGACGGCCCCCTCTGCCACTCTCTCCTGCTGGACCACAGGGGAGATCTTGGAGCCCCAGCTGTCTGAGCCCACCCACAGGAAGTGACCCGTCTGGTTGTTGCGTTTGGCCGCATCCAGGATACGGCTGTGAGAAAAAGAATAAGGAAGTTGTTACATGTCGATTCAGTGAAATTCACTTACTGTATGGATTTGACCCCACCTGCAGCATCATCCAATCTGAGATACATTTCCGATATTTCCAATGATCTATCTAAGCTTGCAAGCCTGATGGTTTCCATATTACATTTTTTTTTAAATGGGTAAATGTGAAACAAAGCCATATTAAAGTTTTGATTCCTGCAAAGTCACCCTCTCTCAAAGTTCTCAACTCCTCCTGAGTTCCACCTCAGGGAGATCCGGCCTAATATAACAATATTAGGAAAGCTGCATGGCTCTAGCTAGTCCTCAGGATTTTGGGAAACTGAGTTGACTTATTACCCTCTGGTGCATGGGGGATTGAGTTGTTTCCCTCTCTCGGGTTGCAGGTGTTCAGGTGAGAGGTACGGGAAGAATGCTTTCATTCCAGTTCTAATATTCAACTGTTCATATTACCATCACCGGCTAATTCAATCTTAATCAGATGAAGTCGAGATAACCTCTGAGTCCTATGTGCTGAAAGGAACAGCATTGCAAGGCACTGCACCACATAGACAAGGCCCTTTTACCAAGTGTCCTGGAGTTAATCGAAACATTGTTATCTCAATCCACAGTGAGGAGTTTGTGGATTAACTGATGGAGGATAAACCCTCTGTACTTGACTCGATGGTGCCTAGAGTGTACTGACTAAAGGAGAACGTGTGTGTATGTGTGTGTGTGTGTGTGTGCGAGTGGGTGTGTTTGTGTGAGAGAGACAGAGACACGCACCGAATGTCGTCCTCATTGGCAAACATGATGACGGCTCGGGCGTTGGAGGTCTCCAGCAGTCGCAGGATGAGCTTGTCAAACTCCCCCGGCATCGGCTCCCTGGGGATCTTCAGAGACTGGGCAATGCACACGCCACCTGTGGGGAGAGGAAGAGGTGGATAGAGAGAGGGGGTGAAGGAGAGAAAGAAGTGGAATGGGGTGGACAGGGGAGGGGAAAGGAGTGAGAGAAAAGGAGAAATAGAGGGAGGGGATGAGAGAGAAGGGAGTGTAGGCATATAGGGGGACAATGGAGGAAAATAGGGGGGAGGTGAGGGGGGAGTGATAGAGAGAGAGAAGTGGAGGGCTTGCAAGAGAGGCAAGGGGAAGAGATATATGAGTGAGGAAAGGGTGGGAGAGAGAGCAATGTAGGGGTGGAGACATGTTGGGAGAGAGAAAGGAGTGAAGAGGTGGAGATGTGAAAGTGTTGAGTACAGCGAGATAGAGAGACATAGAGAGAGCCAAGGAGAGTGAATATGAGAGAGAGAGAAATAGAGAGAGAGAGAGAGAGGGTGAGAGAGAGAGAGAGAGAGTTTTGAGTTTTAAATAATCTTTATTGGGTCTGGGGGCCCACCACACAATAAATACTCATACAAAACCACAGTTACACATCAATTAAAAACAACTCCAATTCCTCCTCCACAGTAACTAAACACAACAGCCTCTGAATACCCCATATACTCAAAAACAGATCAATACTGTTGACAAGTTTATAATAGGCAAACTCAACCCTTAGTCTCGCTGCCAACATTCCCTCCAGCATTCCCACCACATCCACAGACCCCTGTCCCCGAATACTGTTCTTTCGGGTCTTCCATATCGCTAATTTTGCTGCCCCTAACACAAAATTAGGCAACACAACTACACCCCTTTGACCGAACCTGTACTTTGGCCCAAATATATACAGTTGGGAAGAGAAAACCTCTCCCAACGTTGGGAACCAATCAGTGATCATTTCAATCATCCCGACCAACCTGGGACACAGTAAAAACAGATGTGCCAGAGATTCAGACTCAGGACAGAATGGACACCCCTCCCCAACAGTAGGGTCCAGGTGTACCAGATGCATGTTGGTGGCTATGGCTCCATGTATTACCCTCCATTGGAGGTCAGCTGTCCTCTTATCAATAGGCAGTTTATATAATGATCGCCAACAGCCTTTTGGAGAGGCACCTGGACCAAGCACACCCGCCCACCTCGCCGATTTTACCCCTTCCATGGAAGAGGCATGGGACACCTTTACACATATTCTGTACATGGCCTTCTTTCCCACCTCCTTGAACTCCCCCAGCTCCGCGGTATCGAAGGAAAGCAGCATCCCCACATAATCCTCGAATGCCCCCATCGCAGCACTAACAATCAGTGCAGGGAACACATAATCCAGACCCTCCTTCCACCGATCAGAATTGGAAGTGTCAGTCACATACTGCAGATGAAGCACTGGCAAGGAGTCGCAGACCTCAGCTACGACCTTCCTCAGTAGGCGAGATGATCAGATCCCCGCTCTTTCTCCCAGCTCCTCCAGCGATCTACTACTGCTCCGCATCAGGTGCTTGTCTAAGCCCAAACAGTCCGCTCTCCTCATCAATATGTAGGCTGTTTCGACCCAGCTAGAACCGTCTCTGTACAACAACCTCTGGGCTGCTTGGAGCCAGAAAGTCATGATTCTAGAGGAAATGTCCACCAGGCCTTGCCCACCCTCGTGCAGTGGCAGGTACAGGGCTGCAGCTTTAATCCAGTGTTGTCCAGACCAGAAGAAATTGACAAGGGTCCTCTGAAGCTCTTGTATCAGACCCTTTGGTGGCTGCAAAATCATTAGTCTGTGTTACAGGGTAGAGGCAGCAAGATTATTAGCTACCAGTACCCTTCCCCTATAAGACAGCTGGGGCAGCACCCATTTCCACCTTGACAGTCTGGCACATACTTTCTCTGCTACACCCTCCCAGTTCTTTTTCTGAAAGACATCGGAGCCTAGAAAAAAAAACAAAGTCTTCATCCCATCTCTGCCCCACTGAAGCCCCCCTGGTAACTGTGGACTGGACCCCATCTGAAGCTAACCTGCCCACAGCGCTTCACTCTTTCCCCAATTGACTCTAGCTGAGGAGGCCCCCTCATACACCTTTAAAGTGTTTGAGAGAACCTTAACATCTTCACCCCCTGTAATAAAAACTGTCACGTCATCTGCATACGCAGACAGTGCTATCGTGGGACCCTTCATTACACCTGGCACAGAGAAACCAGTAAGCTTCGCTCTTAAAAAACAAAGCATTTGTTCAATCGTCAGACTATATAACTGCCCTGAAATTGGGCATCCCTGCCTGATGCCCCTTTGGACAGGGATGGGGCAACTCAAACCACCCCCCACCTTCACCATACACGAGGCCCCAGCATACAGTAAATTCATCCAATACAAAAAAACATCCCCGAACGCAAAGGCTTTCATTGTTTTAAACAAGTACTGGAGGTCCACACGATCAAAAGCCTTCTCCTGATCCAAAGAAAGTAAACCCACATTTACATCAGACAGTTTACAAATGTCTAAAACATCTCTTATCAGAAACAATTTGTCAACAATAGAGCGATCAGGTACACAGTAGGACTGGTCCTTGTGGATCAACAATCCCAGATACTCTTTCAACCTGTTTGAGAGACATTAAGAAACAATTTTGTATTCAGCGCACAGCAAAGCAACAGGTCTCCAATGTTTTATGAGAGCCAAATCCCCCTTTTTTGGCAACAGTGAAAGCACCGCACGTTGACAGGATACAGGAAGAGAACCCTCATGAAAAGATTCACACACCACTTCGTAAAAATCCTCCCCAATAGACCCCCAAAAGTGCTTATAAAACTCAGATGGTAAACCATCGATGCCAGGGGCTTGGCCTGTTGAGAGCTGCATAACTGCTGTGGACAGCTCTTGCAGTGTAATATCAGAGTCCAATGCAACTCTCTGCTCAGGTCCCAATTGAGGAAGACCGTGTAACAACTGTTCAGTACACAGAGAGTCACAATCCTCCGCCTTATAGAGGGCCGAGTAGAAATCCACGGCATGTTGACGCATTTCACTGTCATCCGTGGTCACCTTCCCATCAGGGAGACGAAGGCAGACCATCTGTTTACGTTGAAATATCAACTGTCCTAGGTATAAAAAAAAAAGCGCTAGGAGCATCAATATCCTTGAGGGAAGCGAAACGAGACACCCTTCACTCTTTCATGCAGAAACGACCTCAGTTCATGCCTCTTGTCCTGTAAGTTCATGACTAGTCCAGGGTTGTTCTGAGTGAGCAGCTTCAATTCAATAGATTTGATGTCCTGTTCAAGGGCCTTGATAGTCTCTTTAACTTCAATTTGAGACAGAGCAGTATACTGTTGACAAAATACTCGTATTTGGGCCTTCCCAACCTCCCACCATTGTCTCAATGACTCAAAATTCCCTTTTATAACCCTCCATTTTTCCCAAAACAACAAAAACCTGTCACAAAACATGACATCATGTAACAATTGAACATTAAAATACCAGTAAGGTGATGACCTTCGTGGACAGGACAAGTGAATATCAACAGTAACAATATGATGATCACAGAAACCCACAGGAGTAATGGCACACTTTCCAACCCTACTACAGTATTGCTCAGATACACACAACCTGTCTAACCTTGCTGCACTGACACGACCTTCATTAATTTTTAGCCATGTGTACTGCCTAACGTTTGCATTCCTTACTCTCCACACATCAGAAAGCTCAAACTCAGTTAATAGGCCAGACAGGCAAGTGGCTGACCGCAGGTGAGGTTCTTCAGCGGTGCGATCAACAGTAAAATCCACTGTACAGTTCCAGTCCCCCCCTAAAACCATACACCCCTCTTTATCACATTGTTTTAAGGTTTCCTTTATTTGATCAAATACAGCAATACGCTCTGTACTCTTATTAGGAGCATAAACATTAACAACAACAAAAGAACATAACATCCACCTTGACCAATAAAACCCGACCCTTGACAATCTCTGTTGTAGATACCACAGACACCCCTAAGCCCGAGGAAAACAAGATTGCCACCCCAGCACTGAAATTAGTACCATGACTGAGTCCATGCTGCCCCTCCCACCACATACCCCAGTCAACCTCATTTTCCTCATCACTATGAGTCTCCTGTAGGAAAACTACATCACGCCTTTTCTGTTTTATTACTTCTAATACCATTTACATTTACATTTAAGTCATTTAGCAGACGCTCTTATCCAGAGCGACTTACAAATTGGTGCGTTCACCTTAAGATACCTTAATACCCAAGCCCTCTTATTCCTGTCCCTTCCCCCATTAATATTGAGAGAACCGACCCTTAGTACCATGTAGAAAAGAGAAAGGAAAAGCAGAAGAAACCACAGAGAAACCAAGGAGAAAAAAGACACCCTATGAAGCATGATCATCATCATTGTTTTAATCTTCTCTTATTAACCTGACCACGTTTCCCACCACCTTTTGCTGCTGCAACAGCAGTAATACATTTCCTCAAGCGAAACCGCTTCTTCTCACTCAATTGGTCTAACCCCACCGTCTTCTATAAACATCACAGCTGACCTCACAAACTTATCAACATCAAAATAATCTGCCAATTTGACAGATTTCCCAAAGGTCTGATCCAGAAATGCATTTACCTCCTTTAGATCATAAACTGAGTCGTCACCAGCAGATGTCATATCTAAAGAGATATCCATATCATTCTCCTGATCCTCAGCTGAGACCACAGACAACTGACTCCCCAATTCCACATCCCTTTCAACACTCCCCACTTGCACCCCATCACTCGTACCAGGCATCTCCTCCACTACCTGGGAGACTAGCCCCACCTGAACATCACTACTCATAGTGGGCATCTCCTCCACTACATGGGAGCATAGCTCCACATGAAACCCAGCACTCGTAGTGGGCATCTCCTCCACTACCTGGGAGCCTAGCTCCACATGAAACCCAGCACTCGTAGTGGGCATCTCCTCCACTACTTGGGAGCCTAGCTCCACATGAAAACCCTCCTGTACCTCATTACTCGTAGTAGGCATCTCCTCCACTACCTGGGAGCTTAGCTCCACATGAAAACCCTCCTGTACCTCATTACTCGTAGTAGGCATCTCCTCCACTACCTGGGAGCCTAGCTCCACATGAAAACCCTCTTGTACCTCATTACTCGTAGTGGGCATCTCCTCCACTCCCTGGGAGCCTAGCTCCACATGAACCCCCTCCTGTAGCCCGTTACTTGTAGTGGGCATCTCCTCCACTACCTGGGAGCCTAGCTCCACATGAACCCCCCCTCCTGTAGCCCGTTACTTGTAGTGGGCATCTCCTCCACTCCCTGGGAGCCTAGCTCCACATGAACCCCCTCCTGTAGCCCATTACTTGTAGTGGGCATCTCCTCCACTCCCTGGGAGCCTAGCTCCACATGAACCCCCTCCTGTAGCCCGTTACTTGTAGTGGGCATCTCCTCCACTACCTGGGAGCCTAGCTCCACATGAACCCCCTCCAGTAGCCCATTACTTGTAGTGGGCATCTCCTCCACTACCTGGGAGCCTAGCTCCACATGAACCCCCTCCTTTATCCCAGCATTCATACTGGGCACCTCCTCCACTACCTGGGAGCCTAGCTCCACATGAATCCCCTCCTTTACCCCAGCATTCGTACTGGGCACCTGCAAACCAGTCTGAGAAACTGGCTCTTCAGATACATCCTTACCTTCTACAACAATACCTTCCTGCAGCATAACATTTCCCTCTAATACAAGTTGCAAACCCGTGCCCTCAACACGGATAACTTGTTCCTCAGCAACAGGTGATTTTGGCTGCTCTGCTGCTGTCGGCTCACCTCTCCCTACATCAGTGGGCCCAGGCGTTACGAGGACTACCTGCGCCCCTCCTTCGGCCTTCTCCCTTTTCGGGCAAGCATGTCGCTTATGACCAACATCCCCACACTCAAAACACCGTTGACTACCTGTACTAGCATAAGCCATATACAGTCTATTGTCATACTTGATTTTAAACGATAACTCTAAAGTCTGCTCCGGTGAGTCCAAAAACATAAACACCTGTCGCCGAAATGACATAACCTGTTTCAACGCCGGGTGTTTGCAACCCAACGGAACCTTAATTGAACTGGCGAACTTCCCAAAGCGCAATAACTCGCGTAACTTGAATAAACATTCCTTTTTAAGCAGAGAGAGAAAAGGGAAGGTGAGAATGAGAGGGTAAGTAGAGGGGGATAGCAAATGAAAGAGAAGAGAAGATGAGAATGTAAAAAGGTGAAGGAGAGAGCAGAGACAGAGTTGAGGAGGAGAGAGGAAAGAAAAAGTTACAGGGATAGAGAGTGCAGGGTCATGGCAGAGAGAACAAGTATAGTGAGATGGAAAAAGGAAGGGAGGGAGAGAGAACAGGTGTAGGGAGATGGATGAAGAGAGGGGGGAGAGAGAACAGGTGTAGGGAGATGGATGAAGAGAGGGGGAGAGAGAACAGGTGTAGGGAGATGGATGAAGAGAGGGGGAGAGAGAACAGGTGTAGGGAGATGGATGAAGAGAGGGGGAGAGAGAACAGGTGTAGGGAGATGGATGAAGAGAGGGGGAGAGAGAACAGGTGTAGGGAGATGGATGAAGAGAGGGAGAGAGAACAGGTGTACTGAGATGGATGAAGAGAGGGGGAGAGAGAACAGGTGTAGGGAGATGGATGAAGAGAGGGGAGAGAGAACAGGTGTAGGGAGATGGATGAAGAGAGGGGGAGAGAGAACAGGTGTAGGGAGATGGATGAAGAGGGGGGAGAGAGAACAGGTATAGGGAGATGGATGAAGAGAGGGGGAGAGAGAACAGGTGTAGGGAGATGGATGAAGAGAGGGGGAGAGAGAACAGGTGTAGGGAGATGGATGAAGAGAGGGGGAGAGAACAGGTGTAGGGAGATGGATGAAGAGAGGGGGGGAGAGAGAACAGGTGTAGGGAGATGGATGAAGAAAGGGGGAGAGAACAGGTGTAGGGAGATGGATGAAGAGAGGGGGAGAGAGAACAGGTGTAGGGAGATGGATGAAGAGAGGGGGAGAGAGAACAGGTGTAGGGAGATGGATGAAGAGAGGGGGAGAGAGAACAGGTGTAGGGAGATGGATGAAGAGAGGGGGAGAGAGAACAGGTGTAGGGAGATGGATGAAGAGAGGGGGAGAGAGAACAGGTGTAGGGAGATGGATGAAGAGAGGGGGAGAGAGAACAGGTGTAGGGAGATGGATGAAGAGAGGGGGAGAGAGAACAGGTGTAGGGAGATGGATGAAGAGAGGGGGAGAGAGAACAGGTGTAGGGAGATGGATGAAGAGAGGGGGGAGAACAGGTGTATGGAGATGTATGAAGAGAGGGGGAGAGAGAATAGGTGTAGGGAGATGGATGAAGAGAGGGGGAGAGAGAACAGGTGTAGGGAGATGGATGAAGAGAGGGGGAGAGAGAACAGGTGTAGGGAGATGGATGAAGAGAGGGGGAGAGAGAACAGGTGTATGGAGATGGATGAAGAGAGGGGGAGAGAGAACAGGTGTAGGGAGATGGATGAAGAGAGGGGGGAGAGAACAGGTGTAGGGAGATGGATGAAGAGAGGGGGAGAGAGAACAGGTGTAGGGAGATGGATGAAGAGAGGGGGAGAGAGAACAGGTGTAGGGAGATGGAGGAAGAGAGGGGGAGAGAGAACAGGTGTAGGGAGATGGATGAAGAGAGGGGGAGAGAGAACAGGTGTAGGGAGATGGATGAAGAGAGGGGAGAGAGAACAGGTGTAGGGAGATGGATGAAGAGAGGGGGAGAGAGAACAGGTGTAGGGAGATGGATGAAGAGAGGGGGAGAGAGAACAGGTGTAGGGAGATGGATGAAGAGAGGGGCGAGAGAGAACAGGTGTAGGGAGATGGATGAAGAGAGGGGGAGAGAGAACAGGTGTAGGGAGATGGATGAAGAGGGGGGAGAGAGAACAGGTGTAGGGAGATGGATGAAGAGAGGGGGGGACAGAGAACAGGTGTAGGGAGATGGATGAAGAGAGGGGGAGAGAGAACAGGTGTAGGGAGATGGATGAAGAGAGGGGGAGAGAACAGGTGTAGGGAGATGGATGAAGAGAGGGGGAGAGAGAACAGGTGTAGGGAGATGGATGAAGAGAGGGGGAGAGAGAATAGGTGTAGGGAGATGGATGAAGAGAGGGGGAGAGAGAACAGGTGTAGGGAGATGGATGAAGAGAGGGGGAGAGAGAACAGGTGTAGGGTGATGGATGAAGAGAGGGGGAGAGAGAACAGGTGTAGGGAGATGGATGAAGAGAGGGGGAGAGAGAACAGGTGTAGGGAGATGGATGAAGAGAGGGGGAGAGAGAACAGGTGTAGGGAGATGGATGAAGAGAGGGGGAGAGAGAACAGGTGTAGGGAGATGGATGAAGAGAGGGGGGAGAGAGAACAGGTGTAGGGAGATGGATGAAGAGAGGGAGGAGAGAGAACATGTATAGGGAGATGGATGAAGAGAGGGGGAGAGAGAACAGGTGTAGGGAGATGGATGAAGAGAGGGGGAGAGAGAACAGGTGTAGGGAGATGGATGAAGAGAGGGGGAGAGAGAACAGGTGTAGGGAGATGGATGAAGAGAGGGGGAGAGAGAACAGGTGTAGGGAGATGGATGAAGAGAGGGGGAGAGAGAACAGGTGTAGGGAGATGGATGAAGAGAGGGGGAGAGAGAACAGGTGTAGGGAGATGGATGAAGAGAGGGGGAGAGAGAACAGGTGTACTGAGATGTATGAAGAGAGGGGGGAGAGAACAGGTGTACTGAGATGTATGAAGAGAGGGGGGAGAACAGGTGTAGGGAGATGGATGAAGAGAGGGGGAGAGAGAACAGGTGTCCTGAGATGTATGAAGAGAGGGGGGAGAGAACAGGTGTAGGGAGATGGGTGAAGAGAGGGGGAGAGAGAACAGGTGTACTGAGATGTATGAAGAGAGGGGGAGAGAACAGGTGTAGGGAGATGGATGAAGAGAGGGGGAGAGAGAACAGGTGTACTGAGATGTATGAAGAGAGGGGGGAGAACAGGTGTAGGGAGATGGATGAAGAGAGGGGGAGAGAGAACAGGTGTACTGAGATGTATGAAGAGAGGGGGAGAGAACAGGTGTAGGGAGATGGATGAAGAGAGGGGGAGAGAGAACAGGTGTACTGAGATGTATGAAGAGAGGGGGAGAGAACAGGTGTAGGGAGATGGATGAAGAGAGGGGGAGAACAGGTGTAGGGAGATGGATGAAGAGAGGGGGAGAGAGAACATGTATAGAGAGATGGATGAAGAGAGGGGGGAGAGAGAACATGTATAGAGAGATGGAGGAAGAGAGGGGGGAGAGAGAACATGTAGAGAGAGATGGAGGAAGAGAGGGGAGGGGAGAAACAGAACAATACTACTCTTCACAATAACAGAATAGAGATAAGGGAGCCAGAGAAATCAATCCACCCACCCATCCTCTCTAGTTAGAAAACTGTGTTAAGTTTCAAACCATAAGAGATGGTACCTCCTGGCTTTAGGTGCCTGACATACTGTATTATCGACGTATGTAGTTAGCTTGATGTTTTTGCAAAATTGGGAAGTTCTCAGGTGTTGCTGACTCCCTGCTTAAAACAGCGGACACACGTACACGTGTGCCATCCTTCTTCCAAAACCTCTGCCAGATGTGGCGAATTCATCACAGGGAATTTAAATAAACAGCACTTGATAAGGCATGTCGGCCCGTCGACAGAAGCGCTCCTCCATCTTTAATGAGGTCCATAATAACCTTCCATCATTTTCAGACTGCTTTAATATATCATTAGGCGCTATGCTCTGACTTAAGCGATGATCTCTCCTCAAAATCCAATCTCTCCTTGTTACAGTCCATTTAATGACCATCTGCACCTGTTCCATCTCTTTGTGTCTCTTTCAGCTCCATCAGGGGAGCCATCTCACTACATTTGTCCTGTCCCAAACAAAACTAGTTATTATCTCCTCTATTTTTACCCTTTCAAGGGTAATGGCCAATCTGCTCCCCCTGGTGTTCCCAACCTCCAAATGGTTATGCTTAGTTGTTGTCATCTCTGTCAATGTTGTGTAATTGAGGGAGTTTGGGGCGTGTTGCTGTGTGTCGCTTCTCTGAGGGGCGCCATGATAGGATGTTGTCTGAGGGGAATATCTTAAGGAAATAGAACATCAAATGGAATGTGACATCATCTGGTAACACTTCTGGTTAAATATATGACTGAATGTTTTGTCGGAGGGTAAACAAAGTTTAGAGCTAATCATGATTTAATGTGACCTTCTACACTCCACCAGCCACTTCAGGGAACGGTGCACACACAAACTCTAATCGATCGCTATCTCCTAGGACAGTGTTTCCGAATTACGCCAGTACCCCAACAGCACACACTGTTGTTGTAACCCGGGACAAAACTATACCTGATTCATATTGTGTAATTGAGGGAAGCCCTAATGAGTTGAATCAGATGAGTTTGTCTGGGGCTAAGACTAAAATGTGTGCTGTTGGGGGTACTCGAGGACTGGAGTTGGGAAACACTGCCCTACAAGGGCTGTAAGGAGATCAGGCACCTTTCACCATGAATTTAAGAAACCTCTCAGCTCTGTTGACAATCCTGCTATCTAGCTATTCAAGTTCAAACAGCAGAGAACTCCCCAGTTACAGTGCTCAGAGAACTCCCCAGTTACAGTGCTCAGAGAACTCCCCAGTTACAGTGTTCAGAGAACTCCCCAGTTACAGTGTTCAGAGAACTCCCCAGTTACAGTGTTCAGAGAACTCCTCAGTTACAGTGTTCAGAGAACTCCCCAGTTACAGTGTTCAGAGAACTCCTCAGTTACAGTGTTCAGAGAACTCCCCAGTTACAGTGTTCAGAGAACTCCCCAGTTACAGCGTTCAGAGAACTCCCCAGTTACAGCACTCAGAGAACTACCCAGTTACAGTGTTCAGAGAACTCCCCAGTTACAGTGTTCAGAGAACTCCCCAGTTACAGTGTTCAGAGAACTCCCCAGTTACAGTGTTCAGAGAACTCCCCAGTTACAGTGTTCAGAGAATTCCTCAGTTACAGTGCTCAGAGAACTCCCCAGTTACAGTGTTCAGAGAACTCCTCAGTTACAGTGCTCAGAGAACTCCCCAGTTACAGTGCTCAGAGAACTACCCAGTTACAGTGCTCAGAGAACTCCCCAGTTACAGTGCTCAGAGAACTCCCCAGTTACAGTGTTCAGAGAACTCCCCAGTTACAGTGTTCAGAGAACTCCCCAGTTACAGTGTTCAGAGAACTCCTCAGTTACAGTGTTCAGAGAACTCCCCAGTTACAGTGTTCAGAGAACTCCCCAGTTACAGCGTTCAGAGAACTCCCCAGTTACAGCACTCAGAGAACTACCCAGTTACAGTGTTCAGAGAACTCCCCAGTTACAGTGTTCAGAGAACTCCCCAGTTACAGTGTTCAGAGAACTCCTCAGTTACAGTGCTCAGAGAACTCCCCAGTTACAGTGTTCAGAGAACTCCTCAGTTACAGTGCTCAGAGAACTCCCCAGTTACAGTGCTCAGAGAACTACCCAGTTATAGTGCTCAGAGAACTCCCCAGTTACAGTGCTCAGAGAACTCCCCAGTTACAGTGTTCAGAGAACTCCCCAGTTACAGTGTTCAGAGAACTCCCCAGTTACAGTGCTCAGAGAACTCCCCAGTTACAGTGCTCAGAGAACTCCCCAGTTACAGTGTTCAGAGAACTCCCCAGTTACAGTGCTCAGAGAAGATCGTCATCAAACTCAGTTCAAAGGCTTTGCACCTGTTAATATGATACTCCATTTACATTAGAGTTATTTTGCAGACACTCTCATCCAGAGCGACTTACAGTAGTGAGTGCATGCATTTTCATATTTTTTCTTACTGGTCCCCTGTGAGAATCAAACCCACAACCCTGGCGTTGCAAGTGCCATGCTCTACCAACGGAACCACTTTTTTCAACATTATCGGCAGAATGAATACACCCATGATCGCACGCAACCACAGTTTGCTTCAGTGTTTTTACTTGTACACGGTATACAATCCTCTATGAATGTATATCAGTGGAGGCTCCTAAGAGGAGGAAGGGGAGGACCATCCTCCTGTTAGGTTCTAAATATCAGAGTAAGAACTTGGCAGGAAATGAAGTCACACCAATAAACTGTTCCTTCTCCCTTAACGTGACCTGACCTGACCTCGGCCCCCTCCATCACTAATCCACGGCTCCCCACAGTGCCTGCCGACATGTGATCGTTTTCCCTGTACTCAACACATTCCAAGCTTAATTGCCTCCACCATAACCATTCCTTCTACAGATAACATTAACTTATGGTGTATAAACCAGACTATGGCACCCCTCATGCCTCTATTATAATTAATGATTAATAATATTAAAAGTTTAGAAAAATACAAACCCATCACTCCTCAGTGAATTTCATAAAAACAAAAACAGTGAAACATTAAAAAAGTTATCTTTTGGCCTCCCGAGTGGCACAGCTGTCTAAGGCACTGCATCGCAGTGCTCATCGCTTTCTAGCAACTCCTTGTGGCAGGCTGGGTGCCTGCAGGCTGACCTCAGTCGTCAGGTGAATGGTGTTTCCTCTGACACATTGATGTTAAGAAATGCAGTTTGAAGGGTCATGTTTCGGAGGACGCATGACTCATCCTTCACCTCCCAAGCCTGTTGGGAAGTTTCAGCAATGAGACAGCAATGAGACAAAGGGGGTAAAATACACAAACAAACAAATATGTATCCTTTTTAGATACTAAATACGAAATATATTCACGCCACCAAATAATTGATTAAAACACACTGTTTTGTAATGAAGGTCTACAGTAGCCTCAATAGCACTCTGTAGGGTAGCACCATGTTGTACACCTAGTTTCCATCCTCCTCTGGGTACATTGATTTCAATACAAAACCTAGGAGGCTCATGGTTCTCAACCCCTTCCATAAACTTACACAGTAATTATGACAACTTGCAGAGGATGTCCTCAATCAGAGCTCTTGCAGCATGAACTGACATGTTGCCCACTCAATCAAAGAAGCAAGAGAAAGAGAGAGAGAGAGAGCTATATTTAGTTGTATTCTTTTCACTTTCACTTTTGGATTAAATAATAAATAGACATGAAACAAAACAAGAACAGCGTCTGGACAGGAGGAACATAACAACATCAATGCTGACTCGGGAATGAAACTGAGGAAGTGACAGATATAGGGGAGGTAAATGACGTAATGGAGTCCAGGTGAGTCCCATAATTAGCGCAGGTGCGCGTAACGGTGGGGGAGCAGGAGCAGATGTGACACAGAGGCAGCCTGCAGGCACCTGGCCCGCCACAAGGAGTTGCTAGAGCGCTATGAGCCCCCCCCCGGCCAAACCCTCCCCTAACAACACTGGGCCAATTTCGCGCCGCCCAATGCTAGTCCCGGTCACGGCCGGTTGTGACACAGCCTGGGTTCAAACCCGGGTCTGTAGTGACTCCTCAAGCCATGCGATGCAGTGCCTTAGACCTCTCGTTTGCAACTGTTGGACTGATGAGTACACCCTAGATCAGCTAGAGACAAGGGTACAAGGCGGTATTGAATGTGTCAATGTCTGTCACCCTGATTACTCAAATTTCTCTCAACCTGGGCACCTGCGTTGTAAACTCTCATTCATAGGCTAGGTTGTAGCAACCTCATGATGGGTATAGGGAAGATTTGAATATCATGTAGTAGCCTGAACCTATCGATGTTAAATTGAACTGGATGAATGGAAAATAAATGACAGTCATCCAATATGCTGTAATAGAAATAAGGCCATTCTCATTAAAAAAAATTACCGTCCTCCCTCATCATAAATGTCACCGACCGGCACTGAATTATCTGCTCAATGATACATCCCATTTGTCCAAGTATCTATCTTGCAGGGTGGGAGTGTCATCTGCGTGCGCACAACCGATATTTCAGAAATCTAGTCAAATTCCCAATTTGATGAATTGTCCTCTAATGAATGGACAGAACCCCCATGGCACTACATAGTAATTAAACCCCTAAATGAGCTGCTCCGCTCAGAGCTGCAAACTGGGGACAGGTCTTATTAAGATGAGACTGATTAATATGCTCCATTTTTATTATGCAATCATTGGTCATAAATGACTTACATCACCTGTTCTGGCCTTATGAAAACCACATGACGAGGGGGCATTTACAGGTGATTGCCTCTAATGATGGTGTGAAAAATGAAGAGTCGGAGTGCACTAGCTGTGTGTTGAAGACAGTCCAATTCTCACTGTGTAATACCATCTCTTTTGTAAGCTGCCTTTCCTTCCTATTAAATATTAACAAAGGCTGCTGAGGTTGGCGGTTGCAGGGGATATCAGGGGATATTACAGTACCCAGGCACTGCAACAATCAGGACTCTTTGCAGCCAGTTGGGATTTGATGCTGGAGTATCAAATTATACAGGGGAGAGTGGCAATATCAAGCCAGACAGGGATTTCATGTGTCAGTATCCTATGTTCAGCTAACAAGTCGGTTCTGTATGGAATAAGGCACACCATGCCCATGTTACTAAGCTAATCATGATAAATCTTTGAAAATCAACCAATCTCCACACTGTTGTTGCTCATTCGGGGAAAAGGGGTTTGCAGGGAACATCATTCTTCTGGTGGTATGAAATTGACATTCCCTCATGTAACAAGACTATTTATATTCTGCTTGTTGATACTTCCTCACAAAACAACACTGGTGTCAGATGTGTTATTTTTTAATTGGATCAAATTAATTATGTCGGAAATATCGGTTAGAGTGGAAAGGCGTTGTGCTGATAATTCCTACGACACCTCTACAAATGCTTAAAAACAGAAAACCTTCAGTTGATGACTCTAAAACCATGTAACGGCTTGACATTCTCGTAGTGAGATGTTGGAGTAACAGGTAGGTCGGTGCGATAGCAGTGAAAGTTGTTATGGGTTCTCTGTACACCTTTACAACAGTATCAAAGAGCAATTGTTGTTCTATGTGTCGAACTGCTTTGCTTTATCTTGGCCAGGTCGCAGTTGTAAATGAGAACTTGTTCTCAACTTGCTTACCTGGTTAAATAAAGGTCAAATAAAAAATAAAAAAATGAAAAATGTTACCAATGTGGAATTAGTTAGCCGTTTGTGTACTAATTTGTTTGAGGTCAGGGGATTGTGAAGCCCAGGTCATCTGATGCAGCATTCCATCACTCTCCCTTTTGGTAAAATAGGCCTTACATTGCCTGGAGGTGTGTTGGGTCATTGTCCTGTTGAAAAACAAATGATAGTTCCACTGAGGCCAAAGCAGGTGGGATGACGTATCGCTGCAGAATACTGTGGTATCCATGGTGGTTAATTGTGCCTTGAATTCTAAATACATCACAGACAGTGTGACCAGCAAAGCACCCCCACACTATAACACCTCCTCCTCCATGCTTTACGGTGTAAAATACACATGCTGTCACAACTTCCGCCGAAGTCGGTTCCTCTCCTTGTTCGGGCGGCGTTTTGCGGTCGATGTCACCAGTCTTCTAGCCATCGCCAATCTACCTTTCATTTTCCATTTGTTTTGTCTTGTTTTCCCACACACCTGGTTTACATTCCCTCATTAATTGATGTGCATATAACCCTCTGTTCCCCCCATGTCTGTGTGTGGAATCGTGTGTTGTAAAGTGTATGTGCACTTCAGACTGGTTTACGATGGGTTATTTCAACCCACATTTAGTTGTTCTGGGTGCAGTTTGTTTTGCCGCATTAAACTGCTCCGGTTGTTACCCATTTCTGCTCTCCTGCGCCTGACTTCCCTGCAGCCAGTTACACATGCAGAGATCATCCGTTCTCCCACACCGCGTGTCACAAAGACACAGCGGTTGGAGACAGAAATCTCTAATTTAGACTCCAGACCAAAGGACACATTTCCACCGGTCTAATGTCCATTGCTTGTGTTTCTTGGCCGAAGCAAGTCTCTTCTTCTTATTGGTGTCCTTTAGTAGTGGTTTATTTGCAGCAATTCGGCATTGAAGGCCTGATTCACAGTCCCCTCTGAACAGTTGATGTTGATATGTGTCTGTTACTTGAACTCTGTGATGAGTTAAAGTACACTAATGAACTTATCCCTTGCAGCAGAGGTAACTCTGAGTCTTCCATACCTGTGGTGGTCCTTACGACAGCCAGTTTCATCATAGCGCTTAATGGGTTTTTGTGACTGCACTTGAAGAAACATTCAAAGTTCTTGGAATTTTCTGGATTGACTGACCTTCATGACTTAAAGTAATGATAGACTGTTGTTTCTTTTTGCTTATTTGAGCTGTTCTTGCCATAATATGGACTTGGTCTTTTACCAAATAGGGCCATCTTCTGTATACCACCTCTACCTTGTCACAACACAACTGATTGGCTCAAACGCATTAAGAAGAAAATAAATTCCACAAATGAACTTTTAAGAAGGCACACCTGCTAATTGAAATGCATTCCAGGTGACTACCTCATGATGCTGGTTGAGAGAATGCCAGTGTGCAAAACTGTCATCAAGGCAAAGGGTGGCTATTATATTTTGATTTGTTTGTAACTTCTTTGGTTACTATATGATTCCATATGTGTTATTTAATCGTTTGGATGTCTTCACTATTATTCTACAATTTAGAAAACAGTAAAAATAAAGAAAAACCCTTGAATGAGTAGGTGTTCTAAAACTTTTGACCGGCAGTGTAAATATTGCATATCTTCCAATACTGAGGTGTATGTGATATATACATGCCAAAGGCTGAGGAACATGCGGAGATAACTTTCACTCTTCAATTAATACACTGCATTCGGAAGTATTTAGACCCCTTGACCTTTTATACAACCTTATTCTAAAATAGATATAATAAAATAAAATCCCCATCAATCTACACATAATGCAAAAAGCAAAAACAGTTTTTTTTTTTTTTTTCCCAACCACATTTATTAAACATAAAAAACAGAAATAACTTATTTGCATAAGTAGTCAGACCCTTTGCTATGAGACTTGATAATTGACCTCAGGTGCATCTTGTTTCCATTGATCATCCTTGATTTGTTTCTATAACTTGATTGTCCACCGGTGGTAAATTCAATTGATTGGACTTGATTTGGAAAAGCAAGAACCTGTCTATATTAGGTCCAGCAGTTGACAGTGCATGTCAGAGCAAAAACCAAGCAATTAGGTTGAAGGAGTTGTCCGTAGAGCTCCGAGAATGGACTGTGTTGAGGCACAGATCTGGGGAAGGGTACCAAAACATTTCTGCCGCATTGAAGGTCCCCAAGAACACAGTGGCCTCCATCATTCTTAAATGGAAGAAGTTTGGAACCACCAACACACTTCCTAGAGCTGGCCGCCCAGCCAAACTGAGCAATCGGGGGAGAAGGGAGGTGACCAAGAACCCGATGGTCACTGACAGAGCTCCAGAGTTCCTCTGTGGAGATGGGAGAACCTTCCAGAAGGACAACCAAGCCTGCAGCACTACACCAACAAGGCCTTTATGGCAGCGTAGCCTAGTGGTTAGAGCATTGGACTAGTAACTGAAAGGTTGCAAGATCGAATCCCTGAGCTGACAAGGTACAAATCGGTCGTTCTGCCCCTGAACAAGGCAGTTAACCCACTGTTCCTAGGCCGTCATTGAAAATAAGAATGTGTTCTTAACTGACTTGCCTAGTAAAATAAAGGTTAAAAAAAGACAAAATACATTTAAAAAGCTGCTCCTCTGTAAAACTCTCAGACCATTGGAAACAAGATTCTCTGGTCTGATGAAACCAACATCTTTGGCCTGAATGCCAAGCGTCATGACTGGAGGAAACCTGGCACCATCACTACGGTGAAGCATTGTGGTGGCAGCATCATGCTGTGCGGATGTTTTTCAGCGGCAGGGACTGGGAATTCTAATTCTAGATTTAATTGTGGATTGGAGATGTGAGTCTGGAAGGAGAGTGTACAGTCTAACCAGACACCTAGTATTTGTAGTTGTCCACATATTCTAAGTCAGAACCGTCCAGAGTAGTGATGCTGTACGTGCGGGCAGGTGCGGGCAGCGATCGATTGAAGAGCAAGCATTTAGTTTTACTTGCATTTAAGAGCAGTTGGAGGCCACGGAAGGAGAGTTGTATGACATTGAAGCTCGTCTGGAGGTTAGTTAACACAGTGTCCAAAGAAGGGCCAGAGGTATACAGAATGGTGTCATCTGCGTAGAGGTGGATCAGAGAATCACAAGCAGCAAAAGCGACATCGTTGATGTATACAGAGAAGAGAGCCGGGCCGAGAATTGAGCCCTATGGCACCCCCATAGAGACTGCCAGAGGTCCGGACAACAGGCCCTCCGATTTGACACACTGAACTCTATCAGAGAAGTAGTTGCACTGTACATCAGCCTAACAACAAAACAATCACACTGTTCATCCAAAACTCCAGCTCTCAAAAGCTGGGATATATGGGCTTTCTCATCCCATCCTTTACAATTCTTTTTTCAGCAAAAAAAGCACCTGAAACATGGGTACAACACTAATCTACAACTGACACCTCTGCATACTTATGTTACACAACTGTTTTTTACACAACTTCTTTACATTACAGCAAGTGTATTATACAACACAGCAGTGTACTGCACAGTCCTGCTCCTTTTCTCCTCTCATTAGAGTTCCATGTTTGCCTCAGAAGATTCTGTTTAAAAATGTTTTTTTTTTACCGTTGTCATATCACTGCTTCCAGTGCTGCCCCTGGGATAAGCACAGGCCTTTTGAAGTTGTTCTGTGGATGAGCTAGTGCCTCAGACAAGGAAGTTACAGTACAGCATCCAAGCAAGCTCTTTCTCTGACATCAACTGTTCACATTTAATTGCCACAGAAAAACTTGTCTGGAGCCGGAAAAGCTGGCACGTTGATTGCAGAGGTGCCGGCCATTGAAAGACTCTCACAAAGATTTGATGCACTTATGTTTGCGGTAGGTATTCAAATCTATTCACTCTAGAAAGCACATTTTGTTCAATTTTTGTTTTTAAACAGGGCAGATGGATATGAAGCTGAAAGAAAATAAACCCTTCTTGCTCATGAGCCCTCTGTGGTCTGAGTTGATCTGATGTAACGGATCTCGTCCTCCTCTTCTGAGGAGGAGTAGCGAGAAGGATCGGAGGACCAATGCGCAGCGTGTTGTGTCCATAATGTTTAATCAAACACTACAGAACACTGGAACAAAAACAATAAATGAAACAGTCAGTAACAAACACTGACACGGAAGATAAACACCCCCCAACTCAAAAGTGAAACCAGGCTACCTAAGTATGATTCTCAATCAGGGACAACGATTGACAGCTGCCTCTGATTGAGAACCATACTAGGCCGAACACAGAAATCCCAAATGATAGTAAAAGGAACATAGGCAACCCACCCAACTCACGCCCTGACCATACTAAAACAAAGACATAACAAAGGAACTAAGGTCAGAACGTGACATCTGAGGTGAGCTAAAAGAGACCTCTTGAAAAATATAGCATGCAGATACACTACATGACCAACAGTATGTGGTCACCTGCTTGTCGAACACCTCATTGCAATATCATGGGCATTAATGTGGAGTTGGTCCTTCCTTTTCCTTCACTGGAACTGAGGGGCCTAGCCCGAACCATGAAAAAAAATTCACAGTTGGCACTATGCATTGGGGCAGGTAGCGTTCTTCTGGCATCCGTAAAACCCAGATTCGTCTGTCGGACTGCCAGACGGTGAAGAGTGATTCATCACTGAAGAGAACGTGTTTCCACTGCTCCAGAGTCCAATGGCGGTGAGCTTTATACCACTTCAGCTGACGCTTGGTATTGCGCATGGTGATCTTAGTCTTGTGTACGGCTTCTCGGCCATGGAAACCCCATTTCATGAAGCTCCTGATGAACAGTTATGTGCTGACGTTGCTTCCAGAGGCAGTTTGGAACTCGGTAGTGAGTTTTGCAACCAAGGACAGACAATTTTCTGTAAGCTTGTGTGGCCTACCAATTTGCGACTGAGCCGTTCTTGCACCTAGATGTTTCCACTTCACAATAACAGCACTTACTGTTGACCGAGGCAGCTCTAGCTGGACAGAAATCGGACGAACTGACTTGTTGGAAAGGTGGCCTCCTATGACGGTGCCAAATTGAAAGTCACTGAACTCTTCAGTACATCCATTCTGCTGCACATGTTTGTCTATGGAGGTTGCACGGCTGTGTGCTCGGTTTTATACACCTGTCAGCAATGGGTGTGGCTGCAATAGCCGAATCCACTAATAGTGGAGGGGTGTCCACATACTTTTGCATATATAGTATTATGTCTGGCGTTACTCTCTTTTTAAGAGGATGGTTACATCAGCCCTAAGACTGCAGTTTGAAGTCCTCTCATCTCTGACTACTGTGTGGACAGGGTGGTGAGAGATTCAGAATGCTGCAGTGATATCAAACCCCTCTGAAACCCCTGTAGCCCAAACATTCTCAGATGTCATTTCTAAGAGCGAGCTGGCCCTCTAAACCCACTCTCTCAGACCCTGCCACTCCACAAGGCACAGGCATTGCATTATGCAAAATGAAACACATACTGACCTCCAGATTTACATGTAGTGGGAACCTGGAAATACAATGTAAGTCCATTAAATATCCACGAAGAATGCGCTCTTGGGTACTAAAACCATTTTCAAATTGGAAGGAGTTGTTCGCATTGCAACAAAATGGCACCAAAATGCTTTTATAGCACTAATGCTAAGATGGTAAATGGCAAGTGTCATGTCTAATTTCTGGGTATCAAAACCAGTGTGCCTATGAATATGTTAGTGGTACAGTGATAGCATCTATGAAGGAGTTTTCCCCCAGCCTGTCATTTGCTTGTTTTGTGATTTCTCTTATGTACAGCATTCATCATAATATGGCAGATTTAAATATTTACATTTTATACTGTACACTATCTTCTTCTCTGCTTGTGTGACTACATTTGCATGCAAATGACATCGCTTTACCTTATGAGACCCACAGGCTTATACAATATGGGAATGGATGCTGAAAAGGGGGGCGTCACATTACGGAGACACTTTCAATTCAAAACCTCAATTCCGGAGCACTTATTCAACGCTATGGAAAACAGGTACATGTAGTTGAATCTGAGGGAATGCAGAAACACTCAGGCTTGACAAGGTCACCGGGGAGTCAGATAAAGCTGCTTTGCACTGAATGAAATATCAGCCGCTCGCACCTAGCGACCTGCTCTCTGCATCTACTGACAAATTGGGGATGACAACAACTTTCGAATCCCAATTCAATAAGTGCATAGGTTGTTAGTATGTTCAACCTTCCATTTCCCTCTGAAAAGGGATGAAGGGAGAGAGAGAGAGCGAGAGAGGGGTGTGGGTCAGGACCAATGGGCAAAAAAATTAGAGATGACTTGCACATTACGCCAGGGATAAGGATACTATTGTTGTTTCACTTGTTCCATTGAATGAATCAATGCAGATTCAAAGCTATGCTAGGTCTTGATCAAATCTCTCTAATCAGATAATCTAGCTCTATTTCCTGAGTCATGACCTTCCTGATCCGAACCTGTCAACATCTCCAGCTGCTTCAACGCTGTAGTTTTACTCCACTGACATAGTGTAAAGGAGTTAGGAATGGGCGGAAGCTCACTTCACTGCTAGCTTGAAATGTTGCCTATCGAGCTATCCAATTGCATCCTTTTGTATAGCTTAGTCGGTTGGTACGTTGTCAAGGAGGGCAGTAACGTGTGTTTGCGAGCAGAGAATCACTAGTTTGAGGCTGGTATGTGGACAGGGACAGTGGAGGAAGCTATACTGTTAGCAGCACACTGACATCGGTTTCTATAGCAACATTCGATTATTTTGAGCTCAAGTTGAGTCAATTCCTAATCATCATGGTTCCAATGTTTCAATGGGTTAGTTAAAGCAGTTGGTTAGTGGGTGCTGGCAACACCAGGGTTAGTTAAAGCAGTTGGTTAGTGGGTGCTGGCAACACCAGGGTTAGTTAAAGCAGTTGGTAAGTGGGTGCTGGCAACACCAGGGTTAGTTAAAGCAGTTGGTAAGTGGGTGCTGGCAACACCAGGGTTAGTTAAAGCAGTTGGTTAGTGGGTGCTGGCAACACCAGGGTTAGTTAAAGCAGTTGGTAAGTGGGTGCTGGCAACACCAGGGTTAGTTAAAGCAGTTGGTTAGTGGGTGCTGGCAACACCAGGGTTAGTTAAAACAGTTGGTTAGTGGGTTCTGGCAACACCAGGGTTAGTTAATTGGGTGCTAGCAACACCAGGGTTAGTTAAAGCAGTTGGTTAGTGGGTGCTGGCAACACCAGGGTTAGTTAAAGCAGTTGGTAAGTGGGTGCTGGCAACACCAGGGTTAGTTAAAGCAGTTGGTTAGTGGGTGCTGGCAACACCAGGGTTAGTTAAAACAGTTGGTTAGTGGGTTCTGGCAACACCAGGGTTAGTTAATTGGGTGCTAGCAACACCAGGGTTAGTTAAAGCAGTTGGTTAGTGGGTGCTGGCAACACCTGGATTAGTTAAAGCAGTTGGTAAGTGGGTGCTGGCAACACCAGGGTTAGTTAAAGCAGTTGGTTAGTGGGTGCTGGCAACACCAGGGTTAGTTAAAGCAGTTGGTTAGTGGGTGCTGGCAACACCAGGGTTAGTTAAAATAGTTGGTTAGTGGGTTCTGGCAACACCAGGGTTAGTTAATTGGGTGCTAGCAACACCAGGGTTAGTTAAAGCAGTTGGTTAGTGGGTTCTGGCAACACCAGGGTTAGTTAATTGGATGCTAGCAACACCAGGGTTAGTTAAAGCAGTTGGTTAGTGGGTGCTGGCAACACCTGGATTAGTTAAAGCAGTTGGTAAGTGGGTGCTGGCAACACCAGGGTTAGTTAACTCAGAGGAGACCCGTTGAACCTCTAGTACCAAGCAGTCTAAACTCAGAGGAGACCAGTGAAACCTCTAGTATCAACCAGTCTTAACTCAGATGAGACCTGTGGAACCTCTACTACCAACCAGTCCTAACTCAGAGGAGACCCGTGGAACCTCTACTACCAACCAGTCCTAACTCAGAGGAGACCCGTGGAACCTCTACTACCAACCAGTCCTAACTCAGAGGAGACCCGTGGAACCTCTACTACCAACCAGTCCTAACTCAGAGGAGACCCGTGGAACCTCTACTACCAACCAGTCCTAACTCAGAGGAGACCCGTGGAACCTCTATTACCAACCAGTCCTAACTCAGAGGAGACCCGTGGAACCTCTACTACCAACCAGTCCTAACTCAGAGGAGACCCATGGAACCTCTACTACCAACCAGTCCTAACTCAGAGGAGACCCGTGGAACCTCTACTACCAACCAGTCCTAACTCAGAGGAGACCAGTGGAACCTCTACTACCAACCAGTCCTAACTCAGAGGAGACCAGTGGAACCTCTACTACCAACCAGTCCTAACTCAGAGGAGACCCGTGGAACCTCTACTACCAACCAGTCCTAACTCAGAGGAGACCCGTGGACTCTCTACTACCAACCAGTCCTAACTCAGAGGAGACCCGTGGAACCTCTACTACCAACCAGTCCTAACTCAGGGGAGACCCGTGGAACCTCTACTACCAAGCACTCTAGAGAGTCTTATAGTTACTCGATTTCCAATTTAAAGTGAGGTGACGTAGCATGGGAGTTTATAGAGAAGTGTTTTATCTATGAATAATAGCCAATGTTGTGCCCTTCTGGTAGTTGGAGAGTCCCAGCCAACAGAACTATACTAAATTCAGTGATGTGTCCAGAGATGATCACCAGTGATAAAACGCAACACTCAGTGGTTGACTGAATCTAGAGGTTTTAAGACAGAGGCTGCCTGATGATTGAGTCGACATAGACAATTATTGGAAAGAGTGTTGCTTGAACAATCTTCCTCCTATTGTCAAAGGGAGGAAGATTGTTAATATCTGTAATAACCTGTAATAACCTGTAATAGCCTGCTGCTGTGTCAAGTCACTACATTCCTGCCACTTGTGAGGTGTTGTTAGTGTTCCCTTCACCCTCAGGCATAGTGTTCCCTTCACCCTCAGGCAGAGTGCTCCCTTCACCCTCAGGCAGAGTGTTCCCTTCACCCTCAGGCATAGTGTTCCCTTCACCCTCAGGCAGAGTGCTCCCTTCACCCTCAGGCAGAGTGTTCCCTTCACCCTCAGGCAGAGTGTTCCCTTTACCCTCAGGCAGAGTGCTCCCTTTACCCTCAGGCAGAGTGTTCCCTTCACCCTCAGGCAGAGTGCTCCCTTTACCCTCAGGCAGAGTGCTCCCTTTACCCTCAGGCAGAGTGCTCCCTTTACCCTCAGGCAGAGTGCTCCCTTTACCCTCAGGCAGTGTTCCCTTTACCCTTAGGCAGAGTTTTCCCTTCACCCTCAGGCAGAGTTTTCCCTTTATCCTCAGGCAGAGTGCTCCCTTCACCCTCAGGCAGAGTGCTCCCTTTACCTTCAGGCAGAGTGTTCCCTTTACCCTCAGGCAGAGTGCTCCCTTTACCCTCAGGCAGAGTGCTCCCTTTACCCTCAGGCAGAGTGTTCCCTTCACCCTCAGGCAGAGTGTTCCCTTCACCCTCAGGCAGAGTGATCCCTTTACCCTCAGGCAGAGTGCTCCCTTTACCCTCAGGCAGAGTGCTCCCTTCACCCTCAGGCAGAGTGTTCCCTTCACCCTCAGGCAGAGTGCTCCCTTTACCCTCAGGCAGAGTGCTCCCTTCACCCTCAGGCAGAGTGCTCCCTTTACCCTCAGGCAGAGTGATACCTTCACCCTCAGGCAGAGTGTTCCCTTCACCCTCAGGCAGAGTGTTCCCTTTACCCTCAGGCAGAGTGCTCCCTTTACCCTCAGGCAGAGTTCTCCCTTTACCCTCAGGCAGAGTGCTCCCTTCACCCTCAGGCAGAGTGTTCCCTTCACCCTCAGGCAGAGTATTCCCTTTACCCATTAGCAGAGTGCTCCCTTTACCCTCAGGCAGAGTGCTCCCTTCACCCTCAGGCAGAGTGCTCCCTTTACCCTCAGGCAGAGTGTTCCCTTCACCCTCAGGCAGAGTGTTCCCTTTACCCTCAGGCAGAGTGTTCCCTTCACCCTCAGGCAGAGTGTTCCCTTTACCCTCAGGCAGAGTGCTCCCTTTACCCTCAGGCAGAGTGTTACCTTTACCCTCAAGCAGAGTGCTCCTTTACCCTCAGGCAGAATGTTCCCTTTACCCTCAGGCAGAGTGCTCCCTTCACCCTCAGGCAGAGTGCTCCCATTAACCTCAGGCAGAGTGCTCCCTTTACCCTCAGGCAGAGTGCTCCCTTCACCCTCAGGCAGAGTGTTCCCTTTTAAAATTCAGCAGCCCATGACAAACACTACATTTACACTACCACCATTCCCCACAATGCTGTCAAGATCACGGAAATCTTACACATAAATTAAAAACAAAAGCTGACATACAACAGACACACGCTTACAGACAGTTGTATGCTCTCAGGCCGTGAATAGATTTCCACAGTAGTTTTCATTGTTCAGAGGTACTCAAATCAGAAGGACCATG